>NW_021939798.1:4710809-4823999 GCF_001715985.3 Manacus vitellinus | reverse complement strand
GCTCACCTACAGTTCACTCTCCGTTCGCGATGGATCCGCGCAGTGCGGCCCCACAGCACCCCCCGCGCTGCCGTTTGCACCCCTATGGCAGAGCAGCACCCAGAAATCCTCCGGGACACAAACCCTGGCTGGAATCGCTTCCAAGAAGGGAAGTTTTTAAAGGATCCTTTTTAAAGGGGCTCGGAGCGGCTCCCCGGCACCACCGTGTGGGGACACGGGGAATTGCAGCCGCGGGCACGGCCAGGGCTGAGCCCCGGGGAGGCGCTGACCGCTGACCCTGTGACCACTGACCGCTGACCCTGTGACCACTGACCCTGTGACCACTGACCTTGTGACCACCGACTCCGTGACCACTGACCACTGACCCTGTGACCACTGACCCTGTGACCAGTGACCTTGTGACCACTGACCCTGTGACCACTGACCACTGACCCTGTGACCACCGACCTTGTGACCACTGACCCTGTGACCACTGACCCTGTGACCACTGACCACCAACCCTGTGACCGCTGACCACTGACCCTGTGACCACTGACCCTGTGACCATTGACCCTGTGACCATTGACCCTGTGACCACTGACCTTGTGACCGCTGACCTTGTGACCACTGACCACCGACTCTGTGACCGCTGACCCTGTGACCATTGACCCTGTGACCACTGATCTTGTGACCACTGACCTTGTGACCACTGACCACCGACCCTGTGACCGCTGACCCCTGTGACCACCAACCCCTGTGACCACTGACCGCTGACCCCTGTGACCACCAACCCCTGTGACCACTGACCCCTGTGACCATTGACCCCTCTGACCACCGACCCCTGTGACCACCAGCCCCTGTGACCACCAGCCCACCCTGAAGCAAGCTCAGTTCATTCCCTGGACAGAGCAGGTTGCAGGAGCTCAGGGATCCACAGGCTGCAGGACTCTCAGCGTTTGCAAAGAGGATTTACAGTCCTTTGCCTTTCAGTTGACAGCTCAATGCACAGAGAGCAGCGAGCTGAGCTTGGCCTGTTACAAAGGCCTTTCCTCCTAGCCTTGATGAAGGTCCAGGTAAAAGGAGACTTCAATCAATTCCCTCCAGACTCGCTTCAGAAATTTCCCTTTCTCATCTAAAGACAGTGCCCAGAGTGGGCTCCAATGTCCTGGAACACCTGGAGTCTATAAAACAGATTAAAAAAAAAAAAAATCAGTGTTTGAACTATAAGGGGATAAAGATCACTGTCTCTACTGGGAGATGTCTGTACTAGAGGATGCCTCAATCCCTCACCTATGTACTGGGTCCTGTTATGTTTGGATACTCCCCTCTTCCTTCTGCCCCCCTATTTAGGGACAGAAGCAAAAATTCCTTACATTGTCTTAAATTTCATCTTTTGAGGGTTTAGTGTTTCGTGCTTAACCTCCACTAAATAACAAACAAATACTGTCCTGCTGCAGAAAAAGTTTTAAGCTTTATTATGCATCAATCCCAGTTTTAATCTTTAATGGTCTGTGATTAAAAACAGCACCAAGGGGTGTCTGAGGCCCCTTCCTGGGCTGGAATTGCTGGTTCTGAGTGCCCAATTTCATGTCTTGTGTTTCAGAAAAGTCCCAGGATAAGGTGTTTTTCAAAGGAAGATACTGGGGAAATCTTGAAACTGCTCCCACCTGTGCTCCCTGCCAGGTTATTGTGTGACCCACAATTCACAAACCAAGAGGCAGCAAAAGCTTAAAAAGCAGTTCAGGGTGACAGCAGCAGAACACACAGTAACTGCTGGTGAGCAAGAAATAAAGGATCTTAGACCAACCCAGTAAGTTGGACAGAGCTTTAGGACCACCTCCCTCCGTGTTTAAGTTTGCATAGGGATGCTACAGAAAAATCCACATCCATCACTGAGTCAGAGCCAGTGGGGAAACCCATTTGTTGATTTTTTTTTGTTTGGTTTTGTTTTGGTTTTGTTTGTTTGTTTTTAAATTTGAGCCATTTTTAGCTATTTCAGAAATCCCCTGCGAATCAGAGATCCCTGTACACTTCCAGCCCTGCCCCTGGGCTCTCCACCCTCCTCACACCAGCCACACCCCACCTTGGATGCTGCAGGTCTCCCCATCCTGGTAATTTATTGGAAACTGTTCAGCTATAAAAGAATCACAAGGTAATCAGAGTTCTCTGCAATCTTCCTATGAGCTCTTCCTTCTGAATTCATGATTCTCTCAGAAAAGAGAGGCTGCTTAGCTGTGGGGACTAATGCCTGTCCCCTCCTATGTCTTTCAGATATTTTGTGCTCGTGCTCAAATATCCCACTGGGATTATAGTTCTAATTAGGCAACTTACAGACTTCACACAGGCAGAAGCTGCCATTCCTCACCTGCAGAATAATCATCTCCTCTGCCTTTATCAGAAGTTTCCTGTCATCTGTAGGGAGGGAAGAGATGGGAAAGAGACAGACAAGCGACAGGAAAAGGCAGAAAAAGTGGATCCCTCTTGAAATCAGATAAAATAATGAAAAGATGTGTTTTTTTCTGCTCGTGTGAGATACAGACAGTAAAACATACTTATACTTCCTGAATACTGCAGCCAAAACAAGGAGACCTACTGCAAAAATGGAAAGAGAATCTGCTCCTTTCCACCACCATCAGTAACATAGAGAGATCTGCAGCCTGCTTGAATACATGTTTTTGGTATAAATTAAGAAATCCAGAAAAATTATGAAGTGGGCAAAGGATCCAGGAGACAGAACAACAGAAAAATTACAGAGTTATCTGCCACAGTTTTGAATATTATCACAACCATTCCCTGAACAAAATGAACATTTAAAACAATAAATATTAACTCAGGACAGAGGCACTGATGGGGACACCCACACACTTCTCCCCAGGAGTGAGCACCTCACAGGTAGGTCAAGGCAAACCACTTTTACCAATAGCCATATTTATTGAAAGCAAAGCAATCTTCCAGCTTTTTGTGTTTTATAACATTGTTTTAATAACCCTGAAATCATGACTTGCACTGGGACCACGTTTTCATCAAGAGAAAATTTACAAGCAACTCGTTTCCAATGCATGGGACAGTAAAAACCAAACACCAGGGGCACACACACAGAGGACAAAGTGTCATAGTCACGTCTAATGAAACACCTTCATCAGAGAGAAGGAAACAGTGGGAGCATGAGGGGTTAAAATGGTCATCTGATGGTCAGCTGGACTGTCTCTGCAGAGGCTGGACTGGTGCTGGAGGATGGAGTCTGGCAACTTGCAGCAATAGTTAACCTGAGCGATTGGTGTATCCGCTGGAGGAAGACACCTAGACCCCACTAGAACATGGGCACGTTAGTCCGTCCTCCCTCAGGAAAGCTACAGTGTGGATGAGTGTTGGAGGCGCCTCTCCCGAATTCCAAGAGCACATTTCTGGAAGAGACCCCTCGGGAAGGAGGGGGATGTGAGAGGACAGAAGCCGGGTTGCTCCCGCGGCCGTTAAGGTTTCACGGGCACGTCGCCGCCTCGGGAGCGGCACAAGGACCTGGGTGAGACAGTCCAGGAGACCTGCAGGGAGCTGACACATCCTGGGCATCTCCTTCTGATCCTGCCAAGTGAGCCACAGACACCTGCAGACATTTGGGGAGCTGCCGTTTCCCTCGGGGCGCTGCGGAAGGCGGCGGACGCCAGGCATCCGTGCAGTTCACACCAAGAGTTCCTTTGAGCTCCACATCCCATTTTTCCAGAACTCCCCTTCCCTGAAACTGGCTCTGCAGGACTTGAGATTGTACATTCAGCATCAATACAGTGAGACAGGGGCACAGCTGGCACCGGGCAGCGGGGACTCAGCAGCAGTTCGTGGACAGCATCAGAGGATCCGTCACCACGGCAGCCTTGGATCTGCTTGGATCTGCTCCACACTGTAGCTGCCCACAACCCAAATCCTAAAGGGTTTTCCAATTCCATTTCCAGACTCTTCCAACTCCAATAATTCTTAACATATACAGATATCCATATACAATTATTATTTTTTTTTAATTAAAAAGCTCCTTCACATACACAATCATATATTGAATTAGCAAGAACAATAATATATTTCTGGAGCAGAAAAAGCGAAAACATCTGCTCTGCCAGTGCCACCCACAAACTAGACAAGGAACTAAGAAGAAGTTTGACAGTTTCAGATCACTTAGGAAACAGAAATTCTCTTGGCCTTAAGACAGGGAGCCATGCAGTGAAGGTGCCATGGAGGGTACAGCAAATGCAATATACAGAAAAACCACAAATTGTTAAAAATGTTTTCTTGTAAAGGTTCTGGAGCCACAGGGTGAATCCTGATCATCAGGAGCTTTCTTTACAATTTGAGAAATACTGAATAGCACTGAAGCAGAATGACACTGAAAATAAAGAGCTATGCCAACAGTAAATGATTTGATTTTGGTTAAAAGCTGTATTCCCTTTAATATACCAGGGGGATGCTAAATATTAAGAGAGCATTTGATTTACAAAAAGCCATCACTGCCAACCCCATGGAAGACTGAAACATCCAACTTCATAAGGGACTTTGATGTCTTGTCAACAAAACCTAAAGACACCAGAACCAAAAAGTTTTCCTTGCCAAGCTAAAAATGCCCAACAAAATGCAAACCAAACAAAGAACCAAGGAAGGAAAAGAGAAGGAAACTCTCTTCCAAGAGTTACATTAGAAACGACTGGAAGAGTTAAAAAATAGGGAGGTGAGAAGGAGAACAGTAAAAAAGAGCTGTTCAACTTTGGGGCCAGATCAATAAAATTGGCAGAACAGGCTGCAGACAGGGTTTTTTATCTGTTTCAGTAACAGAAGCTACCCCCAAAGCTAAATTTGGGTATTTTAAACTCTATCATACCCACCAGCAAACTGCAACTCTGAAGTTGCTGGGGACCCCCCTGCCCCACGGGTCTTCCTTATGGAATTATGGTTTATGGACAATCCCAGTGACAGCACAGGTGGTTGTTCAGGACTGGGAACCATTTTCTTATTAATCCAGCTGTGCACGATAGTTTTTTCCTTCTCAAATGGACTGGGGGAATGAGTTTCACCAGTACAAACTCGCACCCACCGAGACCCAGGGCCAGCCCTGCTGTACAGCACATTCAGCACCAGCTGCCCCAGTGCCACCAAGGGTCAGGAACTGGTTTGGTGGAGGTGGGAGGAGAACATACACTCCAGTTCAGATGAGGGAGGTGGAGCAAGGTTGGGATCTCCCCAGGAATCCTGGTCCCTTCATCTCCTGTGCCTCAGGTTGGCATGGCTGGGGTAGCGGGACCTTGGAGTGGTTACCCACTGCAAACACCTTCCTCAAGTCAAACCCTGAAAGGCCAAACATGAAAATATTTTGGTGTTCCTACCCTATTGCTCAGCTCAAAAATTTTACTGGCAATTTAGAGACATCCAGGTCCAGAAACTGGGAGGTTCTGGAATGACCGAGCAGGAGAGTCATCTCCAGCCTCGCGGCCTTCGCAGGGCTGACGAGTCACCTACGTTACTGAAGGCATGGAAAAATGATAAAAACAGAATTTTAACATAAAAATGGTCACTACTGGTTCTGCAGTGCTTTTGGATGTGATGTGCAAAGCGTTCATGGAACAAGCTCATGAGTGTGTCACCAACAAGCAGAGGGAGCGACCACAGGAGGGGTTTTCCTGGCTTAAGTCATCCTCGTTCAAAGTGAAAGAGTTAAACTTCTTCATGAAATACCTTTACAGATTTAACAATAGATATACTTTTAGTATCCCCTGCATAAAAGAAAAATACACATTATTTCAACAGCCAAGAAAAAACTGCAATTTATTAAGTTTCAAAGAATCTTCGTACTCTTGAAAGCAACTTTCGGTGCATGTTCTTTAACAATCACATTCTATGAGGAGAATAAACATTAAAAGCCACAATTGTTGGTTTTCTTTTTAATCTCAGAGTTACAGACATCTTTAATTCAAAAGGAAAAGGCAAAAAAAAAGAAAAAAAAAAAAAGAAAAAAGCCCCAAAACAAAACCCACCCACCCCCCTAACCCGCCAACAGAAATTTTCATTCCCAATTTGAAAATATCAGGAGTTTTTCTACAACTCAATGCTAAACTTCAGCATGGAAAATTGTATGTAAACACGCACATACACACATACATATTTTATATAAGTGTGTGTGTGTATATATATATAAAATATATATGTAACAGGCGTGTAATGGCAATGAGATGCAATTACTCTGAGGAAAGGTTATTCAGCTAAATACACTACTAAAACTTGAGGAAAAAAAAAACAAGTCTTGAACCCAGTTTGTGCATAGTTCATGATCCTCTATAAAACCAGCTTTTGTTAATTTGCAATCTTGCAGGACCCTTTAAATCTGATAAAACCATTAAAAAGCTAATCTTCCAAAAAAAAAAAAAAATGTAATGCACAAGTTTCCTGATCCAAGCAGGCAGGGAGCACAATGTTCATATAATTTTTAAAACATACTTGAAGTGTATGTTATTCCATTGTCTTTCTTCCTTTCAAAACAATCAAAAACATTGATCTTTTTTTTTTTAAACATAAAGCGATTTTTTAATATATAAAGCACTCTTCAAACATCTATTTCTTTTGAGTCCATTATTTGGTAAATATGTAACTGCTACACATTAGATTAGGTATTTTCTTCTTTCTTACTGTCTTTTTTTTTATTTTATTTTGTTTTTTAATAATATCTTCAGTGCTAGGAGTTGGGTTTTTAAAAATACATGAAATGGTGTGGAGTTGCTCCTCGGGAAACCCGGCTTTCCTGAGACATCTTCCACCATGTGCAAGATAGTGATCACAAAGTTTTCGCCACTTTGACGAAGAGGAGGAAAACAACAACAAAAAATAGTACACAGCAATGGCCAAAGAAAAGGATAATACAACAACACTGTTCAATCCCAGAGCTCTGAAGTAGCATATCTTCATTCTGAAAATAGTTTTCTTTACGATGGAAGTCTTTTTTTTTTTCCTTTTTTTTTTTTTTTTTTTTTTTTTTTTTTTTTTTTGTAATTCCTTTTTTTATTTTAAAGTTTGAAGGAGAGAAAAAAAAGGTCTGTAAACAGGTGGGAGCCAAAACTCCTGGCTCCTCCAAAAGCAGTCAAAACTTATGTCCAAGTGCTTGTTTCTGTTCCTGCTTGCAAGGGAACTATCAACTCTTTACAATTATCTATGGCCACAGTTCAACAAGAGTATTTTTTTTTTTAAACTTTATATCCCGAATGGAAAAATGGTGCAATACTCCGGTAATAATTTTCTTGCATTAGTCCACAATAAAAAGCCGCTAAAGGTAGATATACATATTATTCTCCAGAGATACACACTGTAATTTTTAAAATGCAATAAGAGTCCTTGAGTAAACATTTACACGTGAATTGTCGCCGGCCCCTTCTATCAGTTTCTTTCCTTTTTTTTTTTTTCTTTTTTTTTTTTTTTTCCTTTTTTTTGTCCTTTTTTTTTTTTTTTAACCATTACAGGATTAGCTACAAGAAGGGCTGCGGACACTCAGTGCAAAGTTAGAAGCTAATAACAATTAAAACATTTGACCAATGAGCAAATAAAAAGCATATACTGAATCAAAAGGAAAAAACTTCACACGTTGAGTTAAACCACACGTGGGCACACACACTCACACACACACACACACACAGGCACACTCACATCTGTCCCAACAAAAACATAGAGTCTGAACTTTTAAAAAAAAAAAATTCTTAGAGCCTGTTTTTTGTGTACTGATGCTGACCTGGAAGTGTAATAATTCAACTCAGAAAGTGTTCACATTTTGTTATTGGCCTGCTGGATTCAAGTATTTGCATGTTGATATGGTTTGTTGCCTTTTTTTTTTTTAAATTTTTTTTTGTTTCTTTGTTGATTTTTTTTTTTTACTTTTTTTTTTAATATATTTTTGGGATTAAAAAAAATGACATGAAAAAGTAATGAAACAAGGGCAATGTGCATAGGCAGATCCATGGGAGTAGTGGACACAGAGATACCCCAACCCTGCCCTCCCTCCCCCCCACTCAACCTGTACAGTCCATAGTTCCCAACTTGGATTCGTCACTTTTCTGTACCAATGGTAAATATCACACTTCACCCTTTCTGATTATTGGGTCCGCCTCTGTAATGTGCATAATAGTCACAGGCTCATTTAAATAGGCTTTCATTTCCCCTTCCCACCCCCCCGAAGTTGATAAAATAACCCTTTCCAGCCCAAATTCTGAAAAGTGCCCTTCATGATAGACCTATCCTAAGCAGCTTTTATACTTGGTTTTGAAAAAAAAAAAAAAATCACCATACAAACATAAAAAGACAACATAAAACAAAAAAGCCATGAAAAAAAAAACCAAAACAAAACAATAAAACCTGTCATTAGCATGTGACACTGACCAAAAGGAGCCCATACTGTTTCAGGAACAGTTCACAAGGACTTCTGCAGTTTCGGATTCGATATTGGACAGAGGTACTAAGGAGGGCTGCCAGTCTCATGGGTTAAAGCTGGATTCTTCATCGAGCCCGGGACTGGAAAGGGTTACAATTTTTTTTTATTTTTTTTTTTTTAAATTTTTTTTTTTTTCCTTTAGTGCTGATGATTGTTATTTCCATTTTGTTTTCTCTCCCGTTTCCTAGATGGACTCCCCGCTGAGAAGATCCCCCGGGAGGAGAGTATTCAGAGGCGTGGGGCTCCCGATGACTCTGCCGTCGTCGGCGCTGGGGGGGCCCCAAAGGCTGCTGGAGTACTGGGGGACCCCCCCCCACAGCAGGTCGCTGCTGCCCTTGCCCCCCAGGCAGGGGGGGTTCCAGTGGCCGGTGTCGGGGCGCACCAGCCCGTGGGAGCTGCCGGAGGAGCCCAGGCGGGTCTGGGTGGATCCAGTGTTGGACTGCCAGCTGGAGGTGGGCGGCAGCGCCTGGCCCTGCGCCAGGAAACGGTTCACTTCTTCCTCACCAGCAAACTCGGCCAGGATGGTAGTGTTTCCCAGGACACACCTGAGGGCACAGACAGAAAAGGCGGAATGATGTGAGACGAGGGGTGCAAAGGGCACTGCTGGGAATACCCGAGGTGGATGTCCTGTGAGGAAAGGCTGGGAGAATTGGGGTTGTTCAGCCTGGAGAAGAGAAGGCTTTGGGGTGACCTGATTGCTGCCTTCCAGTACCTGAAGTAGCTACAAGAAACGTGGAGAGAGACTATTTACAAGGGCCTGGAGTGACAGGAAAAGGGGAATGGCTTTTTCTATCTCACAGATTAGATATTGGGGAAAAATTCTGCCCTGTGAGGGATAAAGCACTGGCACAGGTTGCCCAGAGAAGCTGTGGCTGCCCCATCCCTGGAAGTGTCCAAAGCCAGCTTGGATGGGGCTTGGAGCAACCTGGGCTAGTGGAAGGTGTCCCTGTCCATGGCAGGGGGTGGAATAAGATGGTCTTTAAGGTTCCTTCCAACCCAGGCAATTCTGTGATTCTGTGACACAGGTCCATCTAACTCCAAGTTGAAATTGAGGTGTAGATTTATACCACACCCACTCATTTTGACCAATCCCTGCCTCTTTGACAAAGCCTTCTCTGTCCTGTTTTCTATCCACCTTTCTGCATCAACAGGCAAACACCCAAAGCCATATGTGTGATCACCTCCTTCAACTGGGACTCTCTTTAGGTATTAGGATAAAAGCCCACAGCCAACTGCTGCTTCTGCTACCTCAATACTTTCATTATACTCATGCTATAACCTCTTCATAAAGAAAACTGCTTTCCAACACTAAGCACCCAAGTATTCTCCTGAAACATCAGTCTCTGCATTCTTCATCCTCCCTGATTCACTGATTTCATCCCTCAGATTCTCCCCTCCCACTTTTATGCCAATTAATCCCATGGGTTTTAAAACTCCTAAACCCCACATTTTGTTGTCACACACTTCTCTCATAACTCCTTTAAAAAAGGTGACCACCATGAACACATTCTTAATTTATCATTGTTATGTCCTTTCTGTTGCTCTCCAAAGCTAAAACCTTGTCCCTCCCTCCGAGGGACAAACTCTTTGCAGCCTTACAGATGACAAATCCTAACTGAAAACATTATTAATGGTGAATAAAGTTTTGTAATGACCTCTTATTCAGCAGTACATGAGTATCTATCCCCCAGCTAATTTTTCTCTATCTCATTCAGGTAATTTTAAAAATCAGATTAAAGTAACTAGTGATCTGAGTTCTGACTCCTGGCAAATAAATGCCTAAGAAGTTAGTTTCTGAGATAAATGTGGCTTAATAACCAAAGAAAAAGAGAGCAGAAACATACATGTGCAGAGACTTTTGGGCCTTGGCTGCTTCCTCCTTGGAACTGTATCGGACCACAGCATTCCCTTGTGTCAGGTTCAAGTGGAATGTTATGAGAGGGCCGTGTTGCAAACACAGTGTCCGCAGTGTGGAACCATCAATCTGGGGAGAGAAGGGGGCAAAGGTGGTCTGTGCTGCTGTGATGTTACTTAAAATGCTTGTTAAGCAAGTTTTATAAGCTAAAGAGTGAGTACAAGTGAAAGGAAAAAAAGAAGAATGTAATTACAGACTTAGCACTCTCTGCACTGAGGGAGACATCCTGTCTTTTCTTAAGACTTCCCTATAGTCCAGTGCACAAAATTTCCCAGTTTAGGTCATATAAATTATATTTATCATTGAAAGTCCATAGAAGTTGAGAAAGAAGTCAAAGGAAAAACACACTGTTCATAAATATAACTTAATTTTCCCCAAGATCAGTTTGGATGTTTGCATTCAAGGCTTTGTGGTTTATATTCTTCCTTCTCAATGACACTGTGTGAAGGACAAGTAGAGGATTTAACAGACTTGTGAGAACCACCAAAAAAAACCCACAGGAAAAGTAGATTTTACATTTCTGTGCCTGCTTTAAAGCACCATTCACCTCCAAACTTACACATACACAAATGGTGCCCACCGAATGACTAATTACAGCCTTAAAAGTTTATACTCGATTTGACAGCACTTTGAAAACCTAATAAATTCCCTGAAGAAGACACCTGTAATAAATGCAGACTAATTATTCTTCCTTCAAATAATTCAAATAACCAAGGCTGCTAAATGTTGTTCTTATAATCCCTTAAATGTACCAGCTCTTTTTCCCTAACCAGTTAAGCACAATTCCAAGTTACCTGGGGGGTGAGGTTCCGAAGAACCAGCCAGCTGCTTGTTCTCCCTGAGCTGTCAGTGCTCCATGCAGAACCTGCAAGAAAATTCCACAAAAAAAAAAAAAAGCACTGATCATGGTTTGGAGAGCATATTACAAGCAAATTTATTTGGAATCACAACACCCTAGCAAGCCTTTCTGCTACTGAAAACAAATCCTATGGCTATTTCCTCACACCTTGATTTACTGTCTCCTCTGGAATGAAAGACTGCTGAAGGAAAACCTGCTCTTGTTACATTTAAAAGGTCTGTGGCTTTTTCCACACTCCCAGAGTAACTATCAGGAAACTGGCAGATGCAGGTATGACACTGCAGCAAACTGCATCTCCAGGATACATTAGAATTAATCTGGAAGGCACATTTTAAAAGCAATTCTGATGTCCAAGCTCAGGCTGCTGCCTGCTAATAAAGATTTTATAGCACTGCAGCACTCTGCTATCTTGCCAATGACAGATTAATGTATATGACTTATTCAAAACAGGTATTTCTGCACTGACAATGTCCTGATTGAAGATACAAGGACATAACCAACAAAACCTGCTCTTCCAACCTCAGCCTGGTGTTTTACAGCTTGGAGTTTTGCATTAAGAAACTGTCCAAGCTTGGTATTTATGAGTGGCATTTGAGAAACCACAGTGGATCCTGTGGTCATACATGTGACCACACTCAGGCTGGAGAGACTCTGGGCAGCAGCAATATCTGCCCCTACAGGTGGGGCTCTGGTGAAGGAAACAGATCCAAAATTAATACCAAAAAAAAGAGAAAAACATTTAATTCTCAGCTTAGTGAAAGCAGATTAATAAAATAGTCAGCTTTATCAAATAGGTGTAATACTTGCATATATATCTATATTTATACAGATATCTATATAGAGAGCCAAATATACATATATACATATATATATATACAGCCATGGTTTCTCATATTTGCATTTAAGCAAAACAACATCTAAAAAAAGAGTCTGTGTGAAAAAAATTAAGGCATTCCCTGCAATGCCATTAGGTCCTAAATGCTTCACATCCATGCTCCAAATATGTATCCCATATTAAATTCCCTGAGCTGATATTGAAGCCTTGCAGGGAGTTCTAGATCACACCATAAAATTAGGAAGGCATTTTTAGAAAATAAGGAAATGGGGAAAAAAATCCCAGTTGGAGAGAAAATAATTTGACAATTCCTGTATAGAATTACTCGTTTAATGAGTAATTACATGAAAGACAGCAGCTTCATTCACAACTTAGCCAAAGTGAAATAAATAGACATGAGATTAATCCCCAAAACAGACACAACTCTGCTGGCACTGAACCTCCAGATTCTGGAGGCCAATACAGAGAATAAAAGCAGATGTAGTAAAGCAGAGAAGCTGTGGGTACCAGAGGAGTAAGAGCTGGTCCAGCCCAGGGGACTGGCTCCCCACGTGGATGATGGCTTGGTGTTGGTTAAGCCTGGAGGGGGTCTCGTCGGAGCCGTAGTGTTTCTGGGTACCTTCCAGAGTTCGTGGGACAGAGAGGCTTGGGTGTGAGAGATCGGGCCAGAGGACCACGTGGACTTGATGTCTGACAGTTTACCTGCAGCAGGAAAAAAATATATTTGTGTATTCTTAATTTTAAACCCAGTAGGAAGGGTATCATTGCTATGTTCCTCCAGCTTTTCAGGAGGAAAACAACAACAACCTTCTGTACCATCCAGTGCTATCAATCCTATATCCTTTGAACCTACCAGAGTTTACATTTTCAAACAATTTCATATTTAATGAACCTCACACCACCTGCTACACACACAGTTCCCTCTTTAAAATCTCCTACTTCTTCTCTTTCTTTTTAAAGATGATACATGAAAAAAAGACCAGAAAATGGACTTAGCTATTTAAAATCTAATTGCACCAAAATTATAATGAAACATTTCAAGATTGTCTCTCTCAAAAGTTTAATAGGACTTAAACTTTTTTTTTTAACAACTCATTTTATCTAACAAAGAAACCAGTATATCCATATGTTCTCCTGACATATTATTAAAATTCTAAAGATCAAAGACCAATAAAAACTTAATTTCTTAATATTCAAAGTAACTAATACTCTTTTTTCCAAGTATCTTTGAGGAAAATGAAGTCTGCAGAAGTTCAAATCATATCACAACCTGTCACTGTAACTTTTTGCTGTTCAGTTTGTTATTTCTCTAATCAGTTTTTAAACTCTGACTACTGTTCCTGCCAAATCAGAGTTCAATAAAAAAACACAAAACCAACAATAGCAAATACAGTTTAGCATTTAGAGAGGCAGACAAAATTGATTTAAAATACAGGTAACCAAAATAAACCTCTTTATTCACCTTTAGACTTACACCTCCCTGCCTTTGCTCCTTGTACCAACACATGTTGTGCAATTAGAGCCCAATTTCCTTGTCACAGCACAGTCCTGCTGTCACCAACACTGGAATGGACTGAAAGGGACACATCCTGCATCTTCTGCCACAGCAAATGATGTTGTGACTGTGCTGCCTTAATGCTTTAAAGCTGATTGCAGAGAATAAGAAAATACTTGGTCTGACAAAGTCTAAGATGCAAAAATCTTGTGAGTTTTTACAAGACTAGATTTGAACTGGCAGATTTAAGTTTATACTGGATCAGTGCTTTGCATCAAGGCAGCCAATGAGGGGTTTTTTTATCAGTCCTAAAGCCAAATTTACCTGTTGCCAAGTCACAGCCTCAGTTATATACACACACACTCTCCCCAGATTGCCTCCATTTATCTAAATCATTTAACTCAATGATTTTATATTGAATCATAACAATTCAAGTGAAAGGGCAACCACCCTCCCATCTTCTCGCAAACTGTAGCAACAAAACCAATTTGACAATGATGATGAGGACATGAATGAGTGTAAAATGGTGTGAGGGAAGGGGGCAAGTCTGAGTTGGAGAACTCAGAGTAGCCCAGCCTGTGACGTGGCACACGAGACATGCACATCACCACAGACCAGATGTTGCTATGTCACTACTTCTCATGGGGGTAACACAAACAGTAGATGACACTGCAAAAATATAAGAAGCAAATAAAGCAGAAATGCATGGCAGATAAAGAAAAGCAAGCCATTCCTTTCTTTTCCTTTCACTGGAGGAAAAACGTTCCAAACAACCCCTTTTCGTTTCGCATTCTGCAGTATGACCTGGAGGCTGCACCTTCCTTCATCCAGAGAAGTGTTTTCAGTGGTTAGATGTGAAAATGCTAATCCAATCCATACAACAGCCCCAACACATTTTTATAATGGGACAAACTGGATATTTAGGTAGATAGTTTGCAAGCAAAGTTGCCATGTTTTGCAGAGATACACTCCAGAATTCAGAGCTCATTAAAAAGAATGGGGCAGTTATTTAGTCCACTTACAAGCTCAGTCATACAGGGCAGCATCAGGCTTTGGCTTGGCTATTAAAAGACATTTAAGAGCCCCAAGAAACCCAACCCCTCCAGAGACATGCAAAGTTAAGTCCTGGAGGTACTACTAAAGCTTTTCCTGAGCTGAAGATGTTTCAATTTCAAGAGTGAGTTTAGTAACAAAATTTTCACATCAGCTCTTACTGAAAGTGTCTAGCAGGGGAGTTCCTGCTGAGGTCCTAGACAACATTCCTCCTCAGAGATCTGGATGCCAATACAGAGTGACAGCACATGGCACCAAATGGAATAACCACATTTTTCCTGAGCACAATTCCAGGCACACTCTCCAGCACTCCCCGCTGAAGGGCTGCCGGGAGAGCTGCCCACCGAGCCCAGCACTGAGAACACGCTTCTGTCTCTGGCAGCAGGTGCTGCAACCACTGGGAAAGCACCTCCTAGGGCCTTTTGCTGAGAATGCAGAAGGATGTGGAAGTAGAAAGGCCAGTTCCGTACCTGCAATGCTAGGTGCAGATGCAATGCTGCTGAAAGAGCTACTGTAGCCGGAGGCACTAAGCGGCCAGGCACTCGATGAAGGCAGCGTGGCATTCTGAGATGATGTTGGGGATGACCCTGCAGAACCAGCAGAGAAGCAACTAAGAAAGATGGGCATAATGATGTTTGGTGTGACATAAGCAAATCTGTTATGTGCAAATACAAACCATGCAAAGGCATTTCTCCTTAATCAGCCTGGTCTCTGAAGGCTAGGGATGAAATGTTATCGAAGGTGTGTTACAGTGAAGCAGAAGTCTTTGGTAGAAAAGAGAAGAAAGCTGGCACAGTAGCAGTTGGAGTACTGCCTGTGAGGGAGGCAAATTCTGCATTTCCTTTAAGATATGTGACTCAAAAAAATTAGTGTTAAACTGTTTAGTCTCAAGGAACAGGCCTCATTTATCAAGGTCCTCTGCCAGCTGACTTAGGTAATGGCAACTGTAGATGAGCAGAGATGCATATGATAAACTAACCTCTTACCATGGGTGATCTGTCCTAAATTACTCAAGGTAAGTACTTTCCCTACATCCTAATGCCCACAAACATCTTTAAATTTTTGCAGACTTTCAGTAAAGTAAGGATATATTTTAGCAATCTCTTCTTCAACTGATAACATAAATGAAATAGCCTGAAACTACCTCAGTAAATCATTTACAATCTGAGGAGCTATCTAAGAATACATTTCCTTGCTGGCAGCAAATGAAAGAAACTGAACATAAAATAAAAAAATCTTCATTACAAAGACCAGAAGAGCTGGAAGTATTCTCTCCAGCCACCAACAAAATCAAATGTGTATCCTGGGTGACTTATCATTCCTGTCACACGTAGATGGACTGTGATACTGAAACATCTTTAACTGACTAATAAAAATAGGTGAGTTCTTTAGAAAAGAGCACTGTACTGAGGGAGAAGGGAGGAAGTAAAAGGACAAACTCATCCCTCACAGCTCAATAAAAAACAAAGGCTGTCTGTTCAACTGGAACAGCAACCCAGCAAACTTCACCTTCACCACACTCCTTGCACTCCCTAGGACACCAATACAGACATCAAGTTTGAAGCAAAATAACTCTGTATCAGGCCTTCTCTGGAAATAATCTATTCCCTAGGCAGGAGTGATGGAATTATAGCAGATTCAAAAGCCTACAGAGCTGACACTGGTCCTGATTCCTTGTGGCTATGTCTCTCAGCTCATAGTAGCTGACCCTGCAAAGCTTTATTAGCAAACAGGGCAAAGCAAAAACCAACCCAAAAGCTTGGGTTTTGCCTGTTTCCAAGGGCACACCACAGCCTAACCCTCTAAATGGGGACCAGCTCTGTCAATACAATCTGTGTGTTCAAAGACAGGCTCTTCCCATGAAAGCCACAGTCTCATATGGATGGGCACTGACAGCAACAAGCAATTTTACCAAAGAGCAAACCCCCTGGGTTATATGAGCACAAAGAAACAGATTCTGAACTATATTTTTATTAAGATTATATGGTCAAATGAAAAAGCTAATGAGGAAAGGAAGCACAGGTGGACCCCAACAGTCCCTGCTCTGCAGAAGGCTTGAGTTCCTTAGGGCCTCTTTACTTCTGCAAAGACCATCTCTGCTGACCCTCTCCAAGAAGCAAATTATTTCTTCTACCACCAGATTATACACTAGCAGAGCCAGTGTTCCTTCTCTAAAACAGGAAGGCCTGTATTAGGTATCCTCTGACTTACAGGTACAGCTCTGTAGGTGTAGGCTTTTGGCCTGAAAAGAGTATTTCTTGGGTGAACCCTATTTGAGCTGTCACTGAATTACATCTTTGTACTTCTTGTAACTTCAAACTCTGCCTGCCCCTTGAAACACACTTGGGTCATTGAAAGTTAATTCAACATTATTCATGCACAAAAATACTCTGTCCTTCAGCATAAATAAAGATTGCTTCCTGGCAAGAGAGCACTCAAATGGCTGGAGGCAATGAAACCCCTGCCTCCTTTCCCTCATGTTTTTACATCCCTCGCTGAATTAACAAGCCCAGAGCTGGACACTCATTTCAAGGATAGTTCTGATTTACAATCTGTGCTGATACCACAGATGTAACTATTAGAACAAAATCCACATTTTTAATCCTGACAGATCCTTCTGGACAACCTGATTGTGCTATTTCTGTGCCTATTACAGTGCTCTAATAGAGTGCAGATGACTTGGCTATTTCAGCACCCTGATCACAATTAAACCAAGCCACCTTTCCTTTTGATCCACTTCCAGTACATCTAGCTAACAAGTCCCAATGCTTGATTGTTTTATAGAATTCTCTTTTTATTCTGAAGTAAGCACTGCCAAGACAAAAGGAATGGAAATGACACTGGGAAATAGTAGTTTACTAGTCAATTCCCCTAATTTTTTTCTTTTCTTTTATGGTTTTGGGGATAAAACAGCTCTAATTTATTTTGCTGATTGATCTTCTAACAAAGCTACAATTAATTAGTGTGCCAGAAGCCTGCTGCCTCAGCAACAACTGTGGAACTTTTGTACTGTGTCTTCTTAGCATTTCACAGTGTAAGTAGGAGGGTGGGCAGTGTGGAGAGCAAAATCTCATTCAAAACCAAGTGTTACAGGTTAGGAAAAACTTCCAGTGACCACAGAAGTTTAAATTACATCTCAAACAGAAAAATATTTACGTTCCCATGGAAAACAAGAAACTTCTTAATCCCATATTTAAAACAAGTATTTCTGGATATTCAGTGAAAGTTCTGAGCAGAAGCATTATTAGATTAGGAGTACATGCAAAAATATGCTGCATCTGTAACAAATGAGGTCAACATTTTTTGAGAGAAGAAGAAAGAATGCACAGATGTGAGAGTAAGTTGTGTGTTTACCTCCACTCTTGAGGAGATAGCGATTAACATCCTGTATCGTGGTGTTTATGGTAGGCCCAGTTGGAACACTTCCAGGAGTAACATCGGGGTCATTTTCAGGATCAATATTCTGCAGTCCTTTCCATGGCACTCCTGGATGAAACTCTGTTCCAAATACAACAGAAAAGAGGAGGGTGTAAGGTCACAATTCTGTGCAGTCCCCGTGCATCAGAAGGATGCACTAAATGAACCCAACAGTACATTTTAAGGACATCAGTTCAACACCAAGGCTTTGTGTTTTCTTACCTGGTGGCCAGTTTATGCTGGAGCCATTGGAAATCTTATCACTATCGGATTTGGCACGTGACCAGCTGTGAGGAACAGCTACGGGTGGGCTGGCAGGAGACTCACTGTTCTGAATCAGATCATACCGGCCATAGGAGTCATCAATGGAGGACTTTCCTGGAGGACCAATACTTAAACCTCCAGGTATAGCACCTGCAAGGAATGAGAGGGAAAGGCTTCTTTTAGGAGCAGGACTAATTTGGGGTATGGAGTTTCATCAGTCCCTATATTTTGTTATTTTTTTTTTTTAATTATTTTTGGTATTACAAAGGTAAAAAGAAAACTAAAACACAAGCACAGTAAGCCAGGCTTAAGAGCCTCTGAAGCCTTACTAGGGACTACAGCTGTGAGATGAGTTGCTGGTACAATCTAGACTCAAGTTAAAGAAATTTGCACTAAATTCCTGCCAAAAAGAGACTTGAGTAATTCAAATCATTACACTGATGGTAAATAGGAACTTGCTGTGACAGCATACTGAGGAATAGCAGTGTAGGCAACCCCTTATCTCATCCTTCCCAAGGCATTCATTGCTGATGGGATGGATGACTTGAAATTGTTCTCGTGTTCCTACAAACTATCAAACAACAATTTGGCATAAGCAGTGCAGCTACTTTCACAATAAAAAACTTGTCATAGAAGGAATAATTCATGCTGCTCATAACAAAACCCAGGATACATTAAAGTTAACAGAGCCCCATGTTCCAAAAAATAAACTTAGTACAGGAAATAAAGGAATGACTGACTCAGGATACTGGAGGTGTTAGGGATTAAAGGTGTTCAAACAGATTAGCAATCACTTCGGGAAAAATAAGAAGTCAGTGCTCCTAATTCCAGGGTGGGTGGAATCCAAAGGCAATCCATCATGCCTTTGTACAGTACTGGCTGGGAAAGGTTGATGATATTGGAAAAATTGTGGGAGAAAGCCCATGTAAAGTTTTTTAGGACTGAAGGTATACAGGTCTGGAATAAGGGGGAGGTTGTGGGACTTGTTTTGCCGACACTAAAGGGTTGTTTTATTTGAACTCCATGTTCTCAACAACAACATTCAACAAATGAAAAAACCATTTCTACACTGCATGTAGGAAGTGAGAGCTGCAGGCACTTCAGTGCACTGCTGAATGTGACTGCAGAAATCATCTGTAAAATCTCATGAGCTCACAAGGCATTTGGTACCAACCATTTACGAGCACTTACACAAGAAAGTAACATGAGAAAAGTTATTACAATTACACCGTGGCTCAAATCCCAAAAAACCAGACTGCCACAGGGATTACAGGGGACATACCGTGCTTGCTGGAGTTCTGGTCAAGAGAAGAAGCAGCACTAGACAGATTATCCATTGAGTTGGGGTGTGTCCACTGAGGAAGGCGAGACTGGGACTGAGAAGTGTCCTTCACTGACAAACCACCAGTAATGTCCATGTTATTTACATTCATGTTCGGGTTCAGTCCAGCTGAGGGGAAAGAGGTCATTAGATAGCCATCATATAATTAAAAGAGGTGTTTAAAAACCCAGCTACAGGAATTACTGAACACCCATGTGTGTATTTGTGTCACTTACAACCTGCTGTCAAGAACTTTTGATTTTATGAGAACACCAAAACATCTCCCCTGAATTCAGAAAATGTTAAAACTTTGCTGAAAAAGGGAGGGAAAAAAAGGTGTAGGGATAATATATTAAAGCTGTGTTTCTACTTACAGTCTCCTCACTTGTCTCAGGAAAGGCATTCCAGAAGAATGCACTGGAATGTTATGTTTAAACCAGTGAAGAGTTTGCAGCATTCCATGGCTACGCCAAAATATTCCCAATGTCTCCCCAGCACACCCTCATGATGTCTGCCACCTCATTTTGCTAACAACATTTTAAAAATCCCAAACAAAGCAACCAATTAAAGGCCAAACAGTGGTTGTTCATCAGAGTGGGTATTTTACTACTTGGGCTTGTATTTTGTACACACAGAACAGACTCCCTCAGACTGTTATTTAGGGAATAATTTTGACATGCTCCTGTGACACGAATCTGGGTCTTTTTTGATATATAATCCTGAATGTTAGCAGATCACAGGAAGCTGAGAAATCATAAGAACCTCTTAGACTTAGGCCTTTAATTCACAAATTCTTTTGCCTTCTGATGCTCCCTGCCATAACAGCTCACCAGAGCAGTCAGAATTACCTTCTTAACTGCTGCATGGCAGATAAAGCTTGGCAATTCTATTGTACCCAGCATAAAGAGAGTCACAAAGAGATTAAATTAATTCCTTTATGTCATAAAGGAAGTCTGTAGCATACATCAAACAATCACACAGGTCTGAAAGGTTGCTCTGTTCTGCCTGTCTCCAGGCCCAATCGATTATTTTGACATCAATCATATTTGACAGATCTATGTCTAATCTACCAGAGAATGGCTGCTGAAGAAGATTTTAGGAACTTCCCAGATAATTCATTCCAATACTCTACTTTGCTTAAAGCAACCAAGTGATCCTTAATGTTTAGCTAGTTCTCCTTTTAGGCAACAAAAGTTTATTACCTCTTGCATTAGCCACATGCAAGAAAACTTATTCACAGCTCTTTTACATTTTTGAAGATTCTTGCATGTCTCTTAAATCCTCTTTAGACTATAGTGAGCAGAGGATTTCATTTTTTCCTTAGCAGTTGTGTTTTTGAAACATCTAATCACCTCCCCTACACTCTGATCCATTTATTTCTTGGAATACACTGACGAAAACTGATGCCTTACCAGTGCTGATTACAGTGGAAAGATGACTTTCCACGACTTTCCCAGATGATATTCGTGTTTATCAATATGACATTTGTGTATTTTACAACATGATGCTGTTAATTTACACTTAGTTCATAAACAGCAACATAAGTGAATAGTTGATCAGGCAAATTTTGTCTTCTGGTTATTTGTAGGCAGAACACAGGTAGCAAATACAGCTACCACAAACTTTAAACACAGCCAAAACACAGGCATGTAGTGCCACGATTTTGTTTTGGCATTTCAGTGTTATTTAATAAACATATATATTTATGTATTTATGTTTGTTACACTGTGGAGCAAAATATTTAGATGCTGAGTTAAGGAAATAAGACTCCCTCTGTGTTTTCCAAGTGGACCTGCTGCAGGGAGGACACTCACCAAGAGGGTAAGGAGCAAAGGTGTTCGGTGAAGACTGTTGCTCTTTGGTCTGCAGGTCAGGTAGGCCGGGAGCCTGGGGATGGGGTGAAAAGCTATCCATGGCTGATTTGCCTGCAGAGGGGTGCAAAGATAGATGTGGAGGGGGAGGCTGCTGCTTCATAAGCAGGGCCTGGGCCAGCTGGCGCTGGTGCTGCTGGATCTGCTGCTGCATGTTATTGATTGTACGTGCAACCTGCAGGAGAGAGAATCAATAAATGCTCAATGGAACAAAAAGACACCAGACTTCTTTCTCTGCAGTGAAATAACACAATGGATCTCTTTACAAATAAGAATTGACTGTATTAAGGGGTGAAGAGCTTTCCTCCAATAACGCTGTGAAACAGCTTTAACACTCAGCACCCTTTGCTGTCACGCACTGCATTCCTGTTTTAAGGATGCTTTAGCTGCTTTGCTATAATGTCATTTGGTCTTTTTAAGCTATTGAAACCAAAGTAATGCAGAGATTGGGCTGGCAGGCAAACATACTTGCTGCTCCTGTTGTCTCATGGGTCCGGAAACATTACGCTGAGCCTGTAACATCTGCTGCTGGATTTGTAAACGTTGGTACGCCTGCAGAGACAAGGGAGAGGTCAGAGCCCCAACACACACAACAGGCTGAACATGCTTGCTAGAGCTGCTCTGGTACATCATGAAATAGAAAAGACAAACACTGGAGTTCTCTGAAAACAGTCAATGAAGCAAAAGTAACAACCTTGTCACAAATGTATTTTATAATTTATTTATTTTAGTCCAGTGTTCATTTTTGTGGTTTGTTTTTTTTTTTCCCCAGTTCTGACAACACTGTAGTTAAATCGCTTTTGCTGCTTTATTCCTGAAAAAAATCCACTATTTTAAAATGGTTAGCTTGGCAGCAAACTGACATGCAAGGTGTTTCTCTGAAACACATGAATTCAAAATCCAAAGGAAATTCCGTACAGATATTTTTCAAGCAGCTGGGTACTGTTAAATTATTATGACAATAATGCTGTGCTCCTCAAAACCTAACGAGAAATGAATAGTATCAAACACTGTTACTAACAGAACAGTTCCTCTAGCACATTGACAGCAGCAACTAAGCTAGTTTGTCATCCTCAATTCTATGTTTAACCCTGGCAAATACTGACTTTGCAGTATCTCTTTTTAAAATAATCTTAAAATCCAATTCAACATTTTCATATGCACACACACACATATATATATACAAAATTTTCACACAACAGCAAAAGAACATGTTTGCAAAAAATAAGTAGTTCTTATCATATGCTAATTTTAATATACCATTAATTCCATTAATTAAAGGAAATTTGCCCTACACTTTATGTTTTAGTGAGGCAAATGAAGGAAGTTCTGCAGGTAACTCAGGTCACCAGCTCTGCCAAGATTTCTCTGGTTCTGTTGTGACACACCCCTCAGCTGGTCAGTCAGTGGTCTATATTGACATGTAACACACACATCAGTGCTGTTTTAGAATACACTGTTACTCACAGCAGTAGGAAGACAACCGACTTTTAGTTCCACTGATCAGTTGTAAAGGATAATTATTCCACAAATGACTATTTATAAAGCCTGAGGCAAAAAATATGATTCTGTTTCTTTGAAAAGAAACTCTGCCAAAGAAATCAGGATCTGATTGTTTTGAAGATCTGTCACGTCATTTAAAAATTTAGATAGCAGTTCCCCATTTTATCTTCATGCCTTCAATTCTGATTTAGAGCTTATCTGCCATGTCTTTTAACTTACCAGCTGCAGCTGATAGAGCTGGTTCAACATCGTCATATGCTGAGGATTATTAATTGGCGAGGTTAACTGTGCAGGGCTGAGACCAATGTTTTTTGCTGCAAACTGCAAAAGCTGTGCTTGAACCTAAGGAAGAGCAGTGTATTAAACATTGTATGTTTGCTTTTAACAGTGACAACTGTGTGAGCCATTCATAAGAGCCACAAAACTTCAGCTGGAATATATTACTGTTACCTGAAATGGTACTGTGAACTATCCAAAAATTAGCAGGGTTATCTTAATAACCATACTCAAAAGTTCATTTACAGAAAAAGAGATGAGAACAAACTGCTTAGAAACACCCACTGTTTGCAAAAAGGAACTCAATGATGTGCCCTCACAAGTAATGTACATAATGTGAGACCATCTCAGCCATGCAACATGTAAATAGATAACAGGGACACAGCCAGGCAGCAGTGGCTGCAAACCTCAGGAGAGGAGAGCATGGAAGAGTTCTAGGCAAAGGGAAAACTTATGAGTGGAAATCTAACCTGAGGGGATAGAAACTGAGGCACTTGAGCACGAAGACTAGGCTGGGATGAATTAAGAGGTTGCACTGGCGGTTGCTGCGGCTGTTGCATGGTCCTGGCTTGTGCTGCTCCGCTATTGCCAAACATACCCAGATTGCCACTCGGTATCTGCAGCAGGACAAGAATGGCACTGGCATGTAAAGACATCACTCAACACATAACCTGGATGTTACTTGTCTGTGCAGTCTCTATTCTCAGTGGTTATGACAGGCACGAATAAAGAAAGCAGCACATACAGACTGTGTTGACAACCGGGTTTAGAATCGGGCACGGCAAGGATTGCCACGTACCCAACATCCCAAACCCCCAAAACTTTGTACAGATGCCTGAACAAAAGGCAGCTGAAGTTGAACATGGCTTTTATAAAGATGCATAGCCCTGGAGGGTCAAGAGATGAACAATGCAAAGTACCTGCCCAAAATGTTTGTATCTGTGCAGCAAGGGAGAATGGAGGCATTAAACTCACAGCAACCCCAACCTCAAGTTAGGTAAGCAGTTTTTGTACTTGATCATTTTACAAAGCTCCTGAAAATGGACATGCTGTTAGTGCAGGCTCTCTTTCAGAAAGATGTGCTTAATGGGCTGGAAGTACTGGACAAGCATTGCCTTTAAAAAACTAACTTTAAAAGAATATACATAAGAAGAGCCACCCTAGAATGACAGACAGCATTTTTCTGTGTTGTTCTTACTTTTGCTAGAACTTCAATTTGATGGCAAGAATAACCTTTTCATAATCAACAGCCTTTACAGCCTCTCAGTCTTATGGTGTTTATCAGTCTTCCACCCCATCTCCTTTCCTTTTCTTTCCCTTTCAGCATGTTCTACCCAAGGGCCAAAACACCCCCCCTTGCCTCAATGCTCCATCTGACCTGGGTGCTGGAAGTCCAGCTTCTTTCTTGCCACCTGCAAAACTATGAGCTGCCTTGATACTTAAAGCAGGAACAAAAAAGCCCCCCTCACTTCTCCCCGTCTCATCACTGAATAATTAAGCCTGCCAGGAAAAATGAACTAGAGCAATGTCTCTGCCTCTGAGTGTGACAATTTGCAATGCCTCAAAAAAAGGGATTTCCATCAATCAAAGCAGAGCCACGCCAGGGTCCAGGGATATAAATTCACAACACTGCAGACTCTTCTTAATGGAAGTGTGTCATTAACAGGCTAATTACAACTAATCAGTTGTTTTATGTCCTATAAGGTGAAACGTTTACACAGCAGGTAGTTCCTCCACTGATATTTCACGTGAACAAAGATGTTGCACTTTCAGTTTAAAGCCGTTTTCCCTGGGGAAGTGACGGACGGGCTCTAGCAGCTAATCCAAGAGAGCTGAAATTCACCTTGGATCTCCCCTGACAGCCTTACCTGTCTAGAAGAATTCAAGTTTTGCATGCCCAGCCCTGAGGCAATCCCGCCCAGGGTCTGATTAGGGAGTGCACTGTTTGAAAGGGGGAGCTTCAGGCTTGGTGAAGGCAAAAATGGTGAAGTAGTGGGCTCTTCCACTAGGCCGCCATCCTGATTGGAGAAAGAAAGGGTGAGCTGTGTGCGGTGCCAGGAGCCGACAGCGCACAAAACAGTGTCCCATGGAGACAGAAAAGGGCATGGATGAATAAAAATATATATATAAAAAAAAGGTATGAATAACAGGGAATGAGAAGCATGGAGTGAAGGGAGAAGAAAGAGAGAAACAGCATTAAGGTACTGTTTTTCTTAACTCGGTTGCTCTTAATCCCCAAATGCACAATCACCCTCACCCACCTCTCCAGAGGAAAGGAGGGATTCTAGCAGACAACTGCAGAGCTATCATGTGGCCATTGCCTTCTCCCCACTTGGATTATCTCCTCTTTTCTCCACCAGATTGAAAGGTGCAAAGGGAAGAGAGCCAGCACATTTCAGGGAAGTCCTCTGTCTGTTTGGAAGACTCTCAGCAGCAGAGTGCAGACATCAGACATACCGCTTTAGCCAACCCAAAACTTGGGAGAGGCCAGATCAGCTTATTTAACATCAGTCTGGATTTGGTTCCACATCATAGCTCTGCTCTTAAAAAAGCATTTTTGCACTAATCCCCTTTCCTAACTGAGACACATGAGCCTCTTTTAATATTCACATAGCGCTGAGTTATTAATACCCACTATGAAACATTACCCTGCACCCAATGAACACAAACCACTTAAACCTAATAATGACAATATCATCTGTGCAGCCTTCCTGAACATCCCCAGGAGGAGGCAGGTTTTAGCAAGGCAGGAGGAGCCCCCTCTGAGAACTGGGCTGCAAGGAACCACGGCTGAGCGTGGCTATGATGCACAGGAGGTAGCCCCCACGGGGGGCAAACAGCAAGGCAGAAAATAAAATAAATTACAGAATCCCCAATCAAACAGGTAGATATCTCACTCGTATTACAGTGGGGCACCGAGTTCTATCTCAAACTGTGCTTTGATGTCTGGGGAGCCTGCGGCAAGCATGATCAAATAACACTGTGTACAAAGTAGGGCTCCGAAAAAACAGGCAGAGGGAAAAATCTCTAATTTGCAATGCGCTGGACTGGGGTTTTTCAGGGGATGTGTTCATTGCAAGGAAAGGCTTTCTGAACAGGTGAGGAGCCTGGTTATTTCAACCTATAAATTCAATGCCCCAGAGGACTGTGAGGTATTGATAAACCTCCTTTGTTCAAAAAGCAGCCCCGTCTGCGAACCAGATACCCAAATAAATGACCTAATGCAGCAAGCATGCTCAGTGAATTTTATGTTCTAAGTTAATGCTGAAAAATGCATTTTCAACAGCTCTCCTTTGATGCAAAGGAAAAGTTTCTTTACTATGAGGCAAAGTGACACTTGACATGTTATCTGACTATCCTGAGGGGGACACTGACATTTTCTAATGATATCCCCAAGGCCTTTCAGCTTGAGATATTTTACATTCTACTGGACATCAGTCACACTCCACAAACAACTGCAGCTTGCATGACAGTAACAGGTTCAAGGATTTCTCTTCAGATCACAGACATATGTTTACAATTCTACCCTTCCCCCTTTAAAGTGAAAATAATTTCAAGCTTGGTGTGTGCTCTCTCCTTTAGATGCCATTGTTTCCTATGTGAACAGACCTACTGACCATGAAAGAGAAATGCAATCCCTCCCTGCCCCCCAAATTTATTCAAGTCTTGTCTCACTGACGTTATTTTTTCTCACTTTTGAAAGAGGCAGTGCCAGAGATGGTGGAGGAGAAGCCACACTGGAGACTCAGGCATTTAATTTCTAGACCAGGCAGACTCCTTCACAAGGGTGTTCCTTTTGCAGCAAATGGCTTTTGTTCAAGTTTATGACACTCTGTTCACATTCATTTGGTTCTCTTTTATTTAAACTGCTGCACAAATCTGTGCTCTGTAACTGAACTGAAATCAATTCATTTAACATAAAGTATTTTAGTTGGTCAACTTAAAATCATTCCCAACCCAGACCAGGGGACACCTTTACTGCTCACAGTGGTTTGTAATCCATTATTTTTCAGGCTCCTTTACATAATATTTGTTTCCTGAAGAGCAATCTTTTCTACCTAACTTTTCCTCTTCAGCGATTTACTTACAAATTTATGTTACATTTCTCCCTCAGGCTAATCAATTAAGCAAATCCTCCACATTGGAATCATCACATTATGCTCAACACAGCACTGCTTTTAACTTTTTTGGAGGGACTTGACACACCTGTAAAATCCTACTGCAGGGTTTGCTACTACAGCAATCCAACACAAAACACCACACTGGTGCTTTTTAGGACTTTGGAAAGTCTCTCACAATACTCTCAAGTACCAAATGTGTCAGAATGGAAGTGGTGTTACTCTAAGGTTTTTTCAGCCCTTTGAGATATAGATTATTTAGCAGACACTTTGACAGTCACCTCCCAACAACTGCCACTTCATGAATCAAAATGCCCCAAACAGAGAGCAAGGCTCATGAATTTTGTCAGAGGTCTTTATGCTAAGTCAGTAACAGAAATAGGGGGTAGAAAATACACACTGACTTCTTAAAAAAAAAAAAAAAAGTTTAAAAAAACCCCTTTTCTAAAAGAGGAAGGTAAAGTAATAAAATCTCATCTCAAAATAGGTTCTCTTCAAATCAGACAGGAGTAAGGTAGAGCCAAAAGAAACTTGGAGGAAATGCAATACTCAAAAGAAATACTCATTATACAGGGGAAGATGAAAGTGGTTTCAAAGTCTGCAAGTTCAAAAAAGGAACAGCCATCAAATCATAGGAAGCAGAGATGAAGGAAAGAAGAATTTTAAGTCAAGCTTAAAATTCTGGCAATTATTATCTAATTGCCAGGCCTTAAAAAGCGTTTCTGCATAATAACAAAATATCCTGTTTATTGCCCCAATGACAAAAAACAGTCACAGTCACCAGAGATTACTGGGATCAGAATGTGAAGGATGAGGTTGGAAAAAACCAACAAATATGATGTTTCAATTAGAAACAAGAAAAATGTCTAGTCATAAGACTTTTACAGTTAAGAGGCATCAAGACTTGTAGACCTGGATCTCTCAGTAGTAGAAAGGAAGAGCTCATCAATGAATAAGACAGTAGAGAAAAGGAGACTTCATTTGTAAGGTGAGAATTTCAGAGTCTCCTGTGTGCTCAAGAATCTGG
This sequence comes from Manacus vitellinus, assembly GCF_001715985.3. Classification (NCBI taxonomy): domain Eukaryota; kingdom Metazoa; phylum Chordata; class Aves; order Passeriformes; family Pipridae; genus Manacus; species Manacus vitellinus. The sequence goes on along the minus strand of NW_021939798.1, from coordinate 4,795,623 downwards.
GAGAAAGTTTGGAAGCAGCATCAGGGCAAAGTATAAGATAATGTGGTTGAGATCATGCATCAGGGCTGCATCTTTATTTCTTCCAAGCCACTGGATTTTCTCCCTTCTCATGTTATGCTCCTACAGGTCAAGATAACACCCTGAGAAATAAAACAATTAACAAAGCACCAAGTGCCAAAGATTGACTCAGTGTGACACGGAATAAAGAGCACCTGCAGCAAGCACTGAGGAACAAGAGAAAGCAAACATTCAAAGGTGATGGTGAGTTGTACAGATCACTACTGATTCAGGGAGAAGAGGGAGTTCAGAGGGTCCAGAAGCAAATGTCAGGGGTGGAAATTCTCCCTCCTCAAATGCATAAGGTTAAAAAAAAGTTAAGTGCTGGCTTTACCTGTCAGAGAAAATGCAGGAGAAAAATGATGGAGTCTCAATGCAGGTGAGCTGAGAGAATCAGTGAGAGTGTGGTAGCAATGAGCACACAAACCCAACCTAAAACTTCATGAAGAGGAACCTTGCAGAACTCACTGAAGACTCTGCAGAGCCAATAAAAGGATAATGACTTGCTAAGGCAGTAAGTAAAACAGGGAAAGTTGGCTGGAATGCTCTGTCCAGCTGTGCTGAGAGCTTGTTCCTCACAAGGATGATCTGAGCAGGAAAGGAAACAGCTCCAGACTCATGCTCTGGAATACTACCACAAAGGGCAGAAAGCCTTTGGGGAAGAGGAGTTGCTCTATTAGCATGAGCTGCAGAACTAGAAAGAATTTCTTTGGAGAAAAAAAATCTGTTCTTCAAGTAGGAACTATATTTATTTAATTCACTTAACAAGTTGCTCAACACTGTGATAGCTAACAAATACAGTGTGGGATTATTTCCTTTTGTTATAGCAAAGTCACTGTGACAGATTATGCCTAGACTGAAAGATTTTACTTGCTGTATGAATATTAATGATTTTAGTACTCCCTTCTCAATAGTTGTGTTTAACATATGTTTCCATAATTATGCATCATGCTGCACATAATGCACCTCTCTCTCTGGCAATAATTTTACTGCTGAAGATATTGTTATCCAAGAAAAGGGAAGGTTAACTGGCATGCATGCATGCATCTCTTGGCCTTCAATTAACATATTCGTTTAAGTTTGCCATAGCTAAGAATGAACTTTATATGACTAGGTATCATTTCTGCCTCACATCCTGTACACAGCTTCTGCAAAATGAATTGGTTTCAGCACAGTTTGTGAAAAGCACCAATTTATGTGTTCAGAATCTACCACCACCCATCTGTATGAACCTCTGGATAACCTGTGACACACAGACCTGGCATGTGAGATTGTTCTTTCCTTATCAATAATTTTCAGGGGAGTTCTGGGGTGATTTAGTGGGACTTTGCATCAGATTGTAAACCTCATTTTGTACTGAACATCTGGCAGCACTTTTCTCCATATTCTTTTCTTTAGTCACTTTGAATTTTGGACACCACAAACTTGTGGAGCCTCCTCTTCAGTCATTAAATGGTGCTGTGAAATTTGTCATATGTGACCAGAGAAAGGGAAGCTCATTGGAGAAGCTATTTCTGACTGTGCGTGTCTGCTCTGAGACTTAACAAAAATACCTCAGCTTCTTTCCTATTTAGGTACTGAACTTTCACTGAAATCTATAAGAAGCTCAAAACTGAAAGAGGAATTAAGAGCCTAATTCGTGAAGATTTTGGCCTTAGTCCTGCCTGATTGTTAATGTGGGCAAGGGTAAGGGTCACTGACTGTCTGGACCCTCACAGAGTGAAAGGATTTCTGTGCTTCGTTTCTTTGGTGTTTTCCACTTCTAGTTTCATTGTATTACTGATTCCCTGAGAAGTTTTCAAGTGTAAAACCGGTGATGACCATTGTTTATTTCTATGTGGGAATCAAATCCCTGGTCCTTCACGCAAGGACCGAATTATTCCCCGTGAGATTAAATAAAGACCAGAAAAGGAATAAAGCCATATCCATCACACTTCTCTCTATGCCTTCTACACAGTGCACACCTGGACTTGTGTATGACATTCCTATTTCTGAGCTCACCTTGTCAAGGAAGGTGGGGCGGTCCATGGAAGACTCTTTGGAGATTGGTGGTGGGCGGCAGCCAAGGGGTTTGGTGACCATTCCATTATAGTCGGTCACTCCCATTCCACGCTTGTCCATTTCCACCTTCTTTTCCAGCAGAGCACCTGCACAGAAAAGGAAATTATATTGGAAAAGGTGACACAGAGACAGTATAAAGTTGCCAACAGTAGTTCTGAGTAGTACATCTTGCTTGCAAAGGCAAAAGCAAGAAAATAAATATTAGCCAATTGATCTGGATGTAATGAAACTCTCGGAATCATGAAAGGTTCCTCTGTTGCTTTAAAGACAAAAAAAAATTACTTACACAGATACTTACTCATGGCCTGATCGAGATTCATACTGTTGCTCTTCAAGGCCTCTTCCGCTGGCTCTCTCTGTCAAAAAATATGAATTATGTTAAGAAAAAAGGTAATTGCACTCATAGGATTTCTAAGCAACCTGAGAAAACAGATAAATCTCTTAAACACTGGATCTAATATTTACTCTGCAGCCTAAATAATGTCTGTGTGTATTTTTTTTTCTCCTTTGGGCGATTCTCACAACTCAGTTGTTTCAGTTTGCCAAGTACCAGCTCTACGAGGTCAAACCACACTGCTCTGTTTAAACTCTTCCCTTTTCCTACAGACAACTTAAATATCACAATGATTTTTCTCTTAAAAAAAAAATCCAGCTATACTCTCATTTTACCTGTTTAATAAGAAAAGGGGAACAGGAGTGGAATTATTACTGCAGTTCAAAGCAATACCTGTTGTCATAAAACTCTGAACATCAAAATATTATAAATGCCATCACACAAAGTGTATCCTCCAGTTGATTTCAGAGCACTTCACTAGTTTACAGCAGATTTCTGAAGTCAAAGTGCAGGTAACAGAGCTGCTTCCTGACCTGAAGAAGAGACTGAAGGTCTTTTTGTACCTACAGTCTGAAACAAATCAAGCCAGAACTATAAGCTACCAAGGCTAAGTCAGGTGTCTGTCTGAGCACTACTCACAGGGAAGCCCATGTCTGTGAGCTGTTTTATCAGACGGTTCATGATCCAGGCCTCATCCTGCTTGCTAGATGTCTTCATGCCCTTAGTAAATAAATGGGACACTGCATTAATGGGCTGGTTTCCACCTTCAAACTAGTGAGATGTACATAGAAGAAATGGTAAGTGTTTTTTATTAATAACACATGCTACTGAAAGATGTATTAGTACATTAATTCAGAAAGTATTGAAGAACCCTCCGAGCAACGCGACTACGATTCTCTTCCCCCAAAAGTGTAACAAATTTTATCTCAGCTGAATAAAGTTCAGTGTACTATTTAATATTTGATTTGTCGACCACTGAATTAAAACCACCTTTGAATTTACATATTTCATTTTAATCCTTGGCAGAAAAACGTAATGAAATAAAGCCGAAATAGTACAACACTTCCTGAAAAACATTCCCAAAAACAAGTTTGCGACCTTGAAGTTAAGAATGTTACTCAGTGTATTTTCTTAAAAACAAACAAGAGCGTCTAGATAAACACCTTTAAAAGATCTCTGTGCAGCTTTTCTATCACAAAATCCTTAAGAAGTCTCTTCCTTTCAGTTCTCCAGAAAGTACCAAGGGACAAGCGCGGATTTGTTTTGGGCTGCGGACAGTACAAGAAACAACCATACTTGATCAAATCACCGGCCTAACTGTTGGCTAATGGAACAACAAACAAAGTGGCTAAATGCATTCCCAATTCCTTTAAGTTACAGCCTGGCCTTGTCCTGAAATAAAGATTGTGCAATGGGAAACTTCCTCACACAATTTTCTACGTTCTCGGTTGAGTGCAGCATTAATACAAGTTCGCTTTGTTCTCACACACACACACACCCCGTACAGTTATCTGCTGGTTCCTCACAAACAGAAAACAGCTGGTTTTGTTAAACAAATCCATCACAAACTACTGCTTTCCCACCACCATGGGAAGTGACTGAAAGCCCCCTTAACACCTTTTTTTCTTTCTGTTAATACATTTTCATTTTAGAATACATGGAAGCTTAGAAAACTTAAAAAAAACAAAGGCAACAGCAACAAAACTCCCAAAGCATCTGACATGCTTAAATTCAAAGATCTCCCATTTCCCCCTGGAAACAAGGTAGGCTGTACTTGAACCACTGTAGTGGCAAGCTGTGCTTGGGTTCAGGTGTCAGAGATCTAATTTCAGGTGTAATGCAACAGCAAACTTGTGACAACTTATTCTACAAATGTTAATACTAAATCCACTCTTCCTAGAGAGTGTCTTTATTTTTGTTTTACCTTTTGAAGTCCTTTCTTCGGGGCATTCCCCCAGGAATTACAGGAGGAGCTGCTCTCTTGTGAAGCAGTATTATTCCACATATCTCCTTCTTCATCTTCCCACTGACTAGTACTGAGATTCACTTCATCCCCACCACTGCCCCAGCCTTCTTGCATAGATTTTGAAGCTGGAGGGAAAGAGGGAGAAGAAAAATTCTTAATTTTGCAGAAATATCCTTTTGTGCCATATTCATTGTGCTAACAGGAGTATTTCCAAGAGACACAGAGGTTTATCAAATAGTTTAACTGGCATTAAATGATAAGGATGTCTTCTCTGAAGCTAGCAAAAAAGAAAAGTTCTCTAAATACTTAGAGAAGAAAAAAATCCAGCAACCACAAGGCCTGCTTTCCCCCAGAACAAGCAAGATCTGTGGTCATGGCCACTCCAGTCTCCTAGGAACAGGGAACCAAACTATGACCACACACTTGTTAAGTGCTATTTTGCTTTCAACGAATCTCACCATTTTAGCTGCCACATTCTTCCGACGAACAAACCCAAATTTCGAGGTCATTAACGGTCAGAAACTCACTCCCATCTCGGAAGAATGGAGTCTGAAAGGAGCTGCAGGGAACCTCATCACCTATTCAGTGATGAGGTTGTGTCCCTGCAGTCCATTTTATTCTGTTTACTCTGTTTAAAGCTGGGATTACTCATCTTAAGACCTCTCGCTTCTCCTTTTATGTGTTCTGAGCCTTCTATCTCTCCCTCAATAGGGTATTTTGCAGGAGTGAACTTCAGGCAACTCCCACAGCCAAAACAGAAGCCAAAAGCAATCACTGTAGCCTTCAGGGCATTCAGAGATAAAGGATTTTTATCAAATAACATGAGTTAGGAATCATGAAGCAGGAAGTAGTTCGGGATGTTCCTGAACCTGTGAACAACTGTAACAGCTGAAGAAAATACCCACTCCCTGAAGAATGACCCAACAGTGAGGTTATGACCCAACAGTGAGGTTATAACTAGCTGCTCTCAGGTGTTGCTTTTCTTACCAGAATCAGTCCTACTTTGGCTGAACTCTGCTGCTTCTCATCCCAATTACACTTCTTTAGGCATCTAGTCATGTTCTTCTGCATCTCTACCATACTGCTTTCCAAGTACACAAAATTAACTCTCCTTTAAATTTACTGGACTGATGCACTATATTCATATTTTTGGATTAATTTGGTACCTGGAGTATCGACAGTTAGAGGCAGCTTTGAGAACGAAATTGAGACAGCCTCTGATTTCAGCACACAGAAAACCAGAAGCTCTGTTTAAAAACTGCTGGCAGAAACAAACCCACTTTCCCCGTCCTCTCCCCCAACCTCTGAGTGTGTGACACCCACGTGTGTACCTGGTTTGCACAGTGCTGGGGCAGCAGCTGGAGTGTTTGTTCTTCCGTATGTCCCTGCTGGCTCGGCAGGATTCTCTCCCCACCCGGTCCCACTGCTGGGGGGTTTCCCCCACGCCGAAGTGCCATTATCAACTGCAGCAGAAGGGGACGAGGGCTCTCCCCAAGAAGCTTCGGTCTTTGTGTGGACAGCAGGCATCTCTCCCCAGCCTGCTGGAGCAAGGGAAGGAGAACACTGATGAGAGGAAAAACTCCTTTTGTCACTCATTTCAAAGGTGGACATTTCACTAAAGAGTTTTTCTGCAAAGGACGTGAACCAGTAAGCACACGCAGTGATTCTAATTAAGTGTATTAAAAAAAAAAATCCCTTAGATGCGGTCCCAAAAGTCTTTTTCTTAATTGAATACTAACACCAGGTGGCCAGGGCAGAAAGTGGGTTTTTTCCACAGCCAGGAGCAGCCAGGTGAGCAGCACACCTGATCCCAAGGAGCAGCTGCTTCAAACGTGACTTCTCAGAGCGGCTTAAACAGGGCTCAGGGAGCACAGGCAGCAGGGCCAGAGTCCAGGAGACCCAACCCGAGCCAGGCCTTGATTCACTAAAAGATTTAAACCTATTTTAATTCCTTTTAACTATTTACAAATTATAAAATCTCTTTTCTTGTGCCCTGTGAGATGCTATTTGTTTGTTATTCCGGCTCATGGTTGACTCTGCTCCCTACATACCCCTTCAACACTGAGACTCTACATTGTAATAAATATAATTTTTTAGGGGAACTAGACAAGACTGCAATCAGGATCCACAGTCAAGCCATGAGGAACAGCAGGTAGAAGTCACTGTTTTCCTAAAGGGTATTGCATTAACTCACTGAAAGACGTAAGCTACTGTGCAGAAACAGCCTTAGTCTGGCTTGGCTTGAATGTAATGAGCTTACATCCATATGACACCATTTCAGCCCTGAAGTTGAATGTGGCAGGAACAGCCATGCAGCTTCTGAGGCCTACAGAGCAACCCTGACCAACACAGCAAAAGGGTAAATTGAATTTACAACTATCATTACCAGAGCTTTTTCTGAAGAGAGAACTTGGATCACAGATGGAGTTCGAGGTACTTTCTAAATATATACAAAAGAGATGCATAACAAGCAAGAAACCAAGAACAGATACCTGATATTAACCTATTTTTCCACAATTATAAAAAATTGCATCCCATTACATGACAACTGAGGTCTCGACAAGTATTACAGAATTCAGTCTGCTTAAAACTTCCCCTGGTAATTAGGCTGCTAATTCAGGAACTTGTTCTCTTTTAACTGGAGACAAATATTATTAAGACAGGTATTTTATAACTGAAGAACTAAATGCCTACTTTGCCTCAGCAGTATTCCTTTTTTGCTCCCCAGTGCTCTATAAAAATGTTCTGGAAAGGTTTCAGAGAGCAGGAACAACGTTTTCTCCACAAACTGACACTTAGAATAGGTAGACGATGGCAAGGAAATCACCACAAAAAAACTATATCTAAGAATACCTCAAAATAATTTGAACTAACCATTTCACTAAGCAACAAGTCTTTGCAGAACTCACTGATTTCCACAGAATTTCTGTTACCAGAAACTGGAGCAACATTCACTGCCAATAACAACTCAAATGTTGGCCAGCAGAGAAAAAAAAATTCCTTTCAAATAGATGTGCTCAGATCTGTCCATGGCTCCAGTGTTCCCATATTAGATATTTATTTTAGGTTCTATTCCTTGAAGCCACTGCAGCTCTCTCAGACACTGATCAAAGTGCAGATGGCACAAAACCATGGTGACATGTTCAGGAACAAACAGCTTAATAAAACTCCTTCACTACCAGCAAGATTCACTCTGTTTTAAAGCATACTCCTGAAACAACCCAAAATGTCACTGTTTCATTAAAGTGATTTCTATTTGAAACAAAAAAATACTGTGGTTTAGGCTCTATCAATGTTATTTTAAGGTGTGTAAAGAAGATAAACTGGCAGATCCACAGATGTATCTAAATGAACCTCTGCTTAACACGACAGCTTCCCTGGTGCTGCACCTGAAATACTCATTTCAAGGTTTCTGCTTGTATCTTCAAGCCAACTTTATTTGAGGCAAGTTTTATTTGAATTTCTGCCTCACTACTCAGGAGGCAACTGGAAGACAACTGCGTGTATTTAATCATATTGGCAGCTGAAAAAGATTAACTGCAGGCAAATGAAATAGAAACAAAACATCTCTACAGCACCAACCAGACTACAAGCAGAGACAGTGCAGAATACTAATATTTCCTTGAGTTCATGCAAACTATACTGGAAAGTCTACCTAATTCATTTATGAAATCAACCTTAAAACACAATTCATATATTAAAAAGCCAAAGTGTGCTACATTATAGAATAAAAGCCTCAAAAGAACCGTTCCTGCTGTTGCTTTTTACTATAAATTCAACAACATCGATTAAAGGCCACAGGTCTGTAACGTCCAAGTTATTTTAAGTGCTTTTGAATTCACTGAGCAGTAAATAATACAGGATTACAAATAATGGAGGAACCAGCCTTTACTAAATGAGGGTAATGCAAATACATAAAAGCAAACTAAACAAACCAACAAAAAGGTTTCAAAACTATCTTACCAGATCAAATTAAGTGGAGGAAATTAGTAAATAAAACGTGAAGGCTGCTGGAGAAACCACCTGTGCACTGCAAGAATGAACCTGTATGTAATTCTGAACTGCAAACCTGTTTCCTCTCTGTGTAAGTACCTGCTGTCCCAACGTTATTATCTCTGTGCTACCTTTTTATGACTCCATATGATTCTGTTTTAGAAACTCTGAAGGTGAATGTAGTTACATTTTTGAATGAATGATGCAAAACCCTACGTGGCCTCAAAACCTGAACCTGGCTAACATTTTCCAACAATTCTGCTTGGAGAAAACTTAATAACTTCTTTATGAAAATAATATGCTTTAGGCTTTCTCAAGGAAAAGCTCCTTAAAACCACCCCAGATCTGCACGAGTGTTGTTTTGCAACAGAATGAGCTCCATTAAAGGCTTCTTTGGCAAGAAAGTGAGGTTTTGGTACTGAAGTTTTTAAACACTGTTAGAATTGCAAGAAACAAAAAGATCACAGTGAGTAATAAACATGGACACATTGGCAGAGCTTTGTTTTATAGAAATAAAAACATAATTAACATTGGGCCACAGCCAACAGGAAATCCTCAAGGGAAAGTGAAATGTTAACTAAGCTGTGGCAGGATGCAGTTGTTTTCCCTCAAAATAACCCTATAGCCATTTGGATGGCAGAAATTGTTTTCCTTGAAGTTGTTGGTCCGTGATAAAGAGCAGATACATGACTACAATACAGGCAAACCAAAATATTAGGACCTTATGTAGATAAAAAAAGAAGAAATCAGGTAGAAAAGAGATTGTTTACTAATTAGACACTAGTCTGTTAATAGAAGAAATTAAGCTATAAGGTGTGCATGTACAAGGGAGGGGTTCATATATATATAAATAAACATATATATTTAAGAGCCACTTATAACCCTTAACTTTTCAAATCTTCATTTTCTTGAAGGGATTCCAGTTCATGCAGTGGAACTCCATGATTCCTTGTACCTCTCAGCATTCAGGAAGCTTTAATTTGGGTTTCAGCAGTGAGATCACTCTTGTGTGAAAATCAAGGGCAAGGTCTCTCATCATCACCTGGCTGCTCCCCAAAAACCTGGCTGTTCATGGGCTGAGCTCCCACAACAGGGTTTTAGGTTTTCATGAGCATCCTAACTGAGCCCAAAGCTGAGCTGGTTTCAAATGCATTCTGATGGAAGTTCAAAGTAAGGAAAACACATCCCTTGCACCCTGCATTTCACATCAATCACAGGCAATGGCTGTCACGAGTTACCACTGAGACAGTGGCACAGGATTACAAAAGGAACAGAGGTGTCTGGAGCTTTCAGATCTTAGGCCTGGGTAAGATTTTTAAAACTTAACCTTATTGCTGTCTAGGAATCACAAAGACCTTAATTTTTGACCTAAACCCCCCACAGGGAAGCCTGTATCATCTTTTGCTTTTTCTTTCCTCAGCTGGAGGATGGGTGGTTGGAACCCTGCCAGGCTCTCACAGCCTAATGGGAACAGGAAAGCATCAAGCCCACTCCTCAGCACTTGGAGGAAGGATCTGGTGCTGTTTGGGATCCAAAAATCTCTTTTAATCATTCCTGTTTGAAAAACCTCTTCTCGCTTCTTATTCCCCTTGTATCAAAGCCACACAAAATAAAAGTGCTGGGAAGAATTATGCAAAAGTAATTTAGATTAAAATCAAATCTAACTCAAACCCACCAGCTTCCTGCTCATCTTCCTAAGTAACTCACTGGAGGTTTGGGACTAAGCTCCTAGAACCAGAAAGGACTACATCTATCACATCATCTATCCCCTTCCCCCTCTTTTTATTTCTTCTTTTCTAATAGAAGAAGAAACTCCTTAGAGCATTCTGCATTTTCATCAAGTGTGTACCAACATCTGCTTCCCATCAATAGCTTTTAAGTTCTGTGTTCAAAGAATCTGGAGAACTTCTGGGGATGGGTGACAACTTGAATAACAAGACTGTAACTTGGCCTCTACTTCTAAACTAAAAAAGCATAAACTTCAACCCTAAAGGGGACTGCTAATCCTTTGTGAACCCCTAGCTAGTGCTGTACAGCAAAATTAAAATCCACTTTTTTGCTTTCAGGATGTATGACTGTGACATCTTACAGCTGCACCACCTTCCCTACTTACAGAGGAACAGAATCCATGATTCCTTATTCACTCTACTCCCTGAATGTGACTGGCAAAGCACTTCATGACCCATGCAGATGAGAAAATGCCCATGGTAACTACACAGTCCAAGTGTTGCAAGATTTTAGACAAGCACTTAACTGTGCCCTATGGCACAACCTCTCATGGCACGATCATGTTTTGCATGGAAATACTGTACATGGAAAAAAACTGTTGCTGGATGAAATTTGGTTGTGCATTACTGAAGTCTATTTGTTACAGGATTCCTGTCTTCCTTACTGCAGATGCTGGAAAAGCAAAGCCAAGTGGAGAGGGAACTGGAGTAGGAAAAACTACGGTTAAACAGCATGACTCCAAGCTGCAGGTCCCCGTCTGTGTGGGAGGGAAGACACTCACTACTTGCTTCCCATCTTTTAGCTGTCCCAGATGGGAGATGATTTGTAGATGTTTTAAGTCTGTGTAATTTCCACACAGACCAAGAGGATATTGCTCTGCAGCTGCCCTGCCACTGGGGAAACTGGGCCCCCTGCACTCCGGATGGGAAGTTAATGGGATCACTTGAAACTGCAGTTTTTGCTCTCTGAGTAAGATAAGCACAAGGCTGGTCCTTCTTGGGCACAGCCACCAGTAAACATGGGCAGAACACCTCGAGGCTCAGGGGACTGCTCCTCGCTTCCATTTGCAGATTAGACAATAATCCTTTAAAATATTCCCTTGTTTGGCCTTTATACCTGTACCTCTGTACACAGTTCTAAGTATATGGAACAAAAATACACAACAAAAGGCCTAATTTATTCCTGGAGCAGCTTGACCTCAATTTTAATATCAGAACTGTATTTTGAATTGTTCTCACTACTGCTCATTTTATACTTCCTTGCATGCTGACTTCAGTGTATTCTGAGAGCTGGCTTTGCTTATCTTAAAACATTAAAAAAATATATTTTTCTTAGAATCTTTCCAATTCACATTTTACAAGATGCCCAACACTGTACCTTTAACCTGGTCATGAGGCAACTTGAGCAGGAGGTTACAGATTCATAAGCAGTTCTCCAAGTGTATAAACATATTGCTTCAATGAAACCCCTCCTTTGCTACTGTCCATTCTCCAGAGGAATCACTGCAGATTAACACCAAATTTTAAACTCCCTTTTCAAAATCTGAAAGACTCAGAACTGTAAGATTTCCTCTGCAAAGTGTTAAGATTATTTAATAGCATTAACAATGCATTGCTGTGTATGAACTGTTTTACATGCACCAAGGTAATCCTCCAAAAATCATCTCAATGAAAAACAAAACCTCACTTAAACCAATCAAAAATTCACCTCCATGACAGCTCCATTACAATTCAGAAATCTGAATTCTTGTTCCATGGGTAAAGTTTTAAATATGGATGAAATAAGTTTAAAGAAAATTAATTATCAATCACGTATGTTGAACTGACCAAGTACAAAGCTATTTAAAGATTCCTCCTTTGGGAGCACATATTATTTTATTAAATTTTTTATTAAAATAACATGTGTTCCAATAACATGTGCCTCAACTGTTGAAATATTTGACCAGAGTGGGGAACACAAGACTATTTTTACACAGTCATTAGAGTAAATTTGAATTATTTCACAACATCAAAGAGAAAACAGTTGGAAATGAGAGAACAAATCCCACTTGGAAAAAAACGTGGTTAAAAAGAGAGTACTTAGTCATGACCAAGATGGAACAAAAACCTGGAAACAAAAATCAGATGAAGAATTTGTAACAGCACTGCAAGATTAGATTAATCTTGGAGAGGTCTGTGATCATGACACAGATCAGGGTTGCTGGTGTTAACTTTTATTTAAATACCTCCTTTTAAAGCATTTTTCTCATTTTAATTCCTTGCTGATTGTCCACAAGAGTACCTGTCTTTGATTAGAAAAATTCCTAGATGTCTAAAAACTTTTCTTTGGAGCACAGCCGAAGCTAGAATAACTTTTCCCAGCCACCCTGAATATTAACATGTTTAGCCAATCCTGCTTTACGAGAATCACACAAAATCCAGGGTACTGCCCATGCCCTGAGGTAGGGAGGAGAACCATTCCTTCATAACAGACAACAGAGAAACAGCAAAAACCTGAATTCATGCAACTGTTAACAAACATGTGTTGCCAAGAGAGATGGTTTGCAGCAGAGAAACAGATGCAGACTATCTAAACATGAACAGAGTCCATCCAACAAGAACAGGAGACAAATAAGAGAAGAAAGGCTTGCCAAAAGACCCCAAACTCTCAAATTAAAAGTAATTGGGGAAGAGATGCCAAAATAAATATGGGTCCACCATCCAAGAACCTTCCAGGTTATTGACCAGGCACTGTTTCAAGCCTTTCTTACATTCACTTGGACTATGGAAATTTGTGTCGAGCCCTGTAAGTTCTGTCCTCAAGATGAGACGTTAAAACAGCCTCAGAGTAAAGAAATAAACATATTCTACGACATAAATACAGGATTTCTACCTTTGACACGCCAACCTCGCACTGACAGGACAGACAGCATTCAGTTAAGTGGTACTGGTGTAAAGTACTTGGTAAAACTATAAAATCACTTATAAAAACTATTTTCATACCTGGGCCAAGCAGCGGGGACCGGTTCGGCTGGGCACTTGGCTGGTGCGATGGCTGAGGTTCAACCATGTTGGTGTTGATAATGGTGCTAGTGGTGGTGGTGTTGGTTGTGGTACTGCTCTGAATTATAGGATTATTTCTATCCCACATGTTTACAGTCTTGTTGTTGTTGTAATTTGGGTCGCCCCAAGCTGAGGTACCGTCATCGATTTCCATCTTGCGGCGAATGGACGGTGGCGATGGCTCTTCCCAGCCAGTTGCCTCACAGTTCTCTTTTTGTTTGGCTGGCACTGGCCCACCAACCCACCCTGACCCCGTCTGTTTTACAGAAGCAGCTCCTCCCCAGTTACTCACATTGTTGTCCTGGGGTTTATTAGCCCAATTTTGTTGGGGGCCTGGCTTTAAAGATTCCCCCCAACTTGTACCTGTATTAGCCTTGCTGTTTGTGCCATTTCCCCACCCACTGGTCCCAGACCTTGCGGAATCATTCCAGCCAGACCCCGATCTATTGTCAGAATCCCATCCAGATCCATTCTTCTTCCCATCACCCAAGTGTCCAGGAACAGATGATGAATCTGTCCAGTCTCCACCTCCTGAAGTCCAGCTTGGATTTGATTTCTGTCCATCTCCCCAGTTTTGAGATTTGGGTTTCTGAGGTTCACCCCAGGTAGGTGATTTGTCCTCCTGATTTGCGGTCCCACTCCAAGCGTGGCCGCTTTTGGCAGCAGCAGCATTATTAACAGTAGTAGAGCTTGCTGACTCTCCCCACCCCCCCGGGCCATTTGGTGCTTTGTTGTTATTGTCTCCCCAACCTGTGTTTGTTGGAACAGCTGCCGGTGGAGAGTTGACCCACCCAGATACTGAAGAGGTATTTGTACTGTTCATGATGGACCCATCGTTCTTCCCCCCTGAGTTTGAAGATTGAGTAGCTGCACAACCCCAGGCCTCTGTTCCATTGTCATTCTTCCGTTCAGACCTTGGGGACTCTTCAAATTCCCAGGCAGTGTTTTGCTTTACAGGGGTCTGTCCCCACCCTGTATTGGACAGGACCCTGGGGTCAAGGTCATTTCTTGGCAACTGAACTTGCCCTTGGTCTATCATCCCTTTGTCTCTCCTCCTGCCCTCTCCAGCCCCCTCCCTCCCAGTACTGCCTTCATTTTGACTCCCACCGCTGTCGTTGCTTCCTTCACTAGCCGTGGTGCCAGATGCTGCAGCTTTGGCCCAAGAGTTCATTTGTTCATTGCCCTGCTGCATGGCAGGGTTCGGACTGGTAACACTAGAGCTATCCCACCCTGTTGATCCTTTCCCATTGATGTCGCTATTGGAATGCTGGTTTGGGGGCTTGCCCCACTCCCCGTTGACACCGTTGCTGGTGTTACGGTTGGGGTGGCCCCAAGCTCCAGAATGCACACCACCAACACCGCTGCTGCCACCGCCCCTGCCCCACGCCAGGACCCCGGGACCGGACGGAGGCCCCGAATCCCACGCGTTCGCTCCGTTTCCTTCCTTCTGCACAGCACTGCTGGATCCGTTTTGTTTAGCACTTAATGCTGAGTTCACAGTGTCTCCATTCCCCTGACTGAACCCAGAATTGCTGTTTCCTGTGGCAGGATTACCTGGGGACATCCCCCACACTGAACTGCCCATTCCTTCACCACTGCCCCCGCTGACTTGAGAAACCGATGTTCCGTTAGCACCAGGAAGGCCTTGCAGGTGGGGCGGGATGATGGCCCCCATGCCAACAGCCATCCCCCAGTTCGGCAGTCCGTTTGTCTGCATTGCATTGATAGGGTTTGGTGAAGAGTTCATGGGGTTAGTGTTATTTGGTCCATCAGTGTTAAGGTTCTGAGGTTGTACGCTGAAAGACACATTCTGAGAAGTGGACGTTTGTGGTTCTGTGCTCTCTTGCGGCAGCAAGTTTCCCCAGGCACCCAAGGTGCCTGTTGGGTTCCCATTCTGGTTGCCCATATTCTGACCTATGGCACTGACTGGACTGCAAATACTGGAAGGGTTGCCTGCTCCCACAGTTCCTTCATGTCCAAGTACAGGCCAGGCAGCTGGATTGGCATTAGGGTTAAGGTTAAGATTAATGCCAGCATTCGAGTTGGAAGCACCCCAGCAGTTCTGACTTCTACCGTCTCCCATCATGTTGTCCATCTTTCCATCCCCACCACTGGCAGAGCAGTGAGCTAGGCCAGAGCTGGAGCCCGCAGCCACCCCCCACACCCTGGCCGAGCTGCCGTTGCCGTTTGCTCCACCAGCTCCAAGGGCACTCTGGTTAGAAGTGCTTTGGACGAGTGCTCCGTTGGCGCCATTATTGCCATTAGTTTTCTTTGTATGTCCAGTGAAGTTGCCTTGGGCACTCCCTGTAGCCATGCTACTGTTCTCTGAGCCACAGTTGGAGGCAGAGTCAGTGTCTGTAGTACATTCTGAGGCAGACTCAGTCTCAGCTCCGGTTATGGAAGGCCACGCTTCCTTGTCAGTCCTGTCTATTATCACTTTATCCCAGCTGCAGTTGCCTTCACTCCTGAAAGCGGGCTGCTGTCCCCAGTGGGAATTCTCATAATGGTCTCCCAATCCACTGTGGCTGAGATCTGAAAGGATCCAAGGTTAAAAATGAGTCCAGTGTTCAAGCCCTGCAAAACCCCTCTATTAAGTACTGTCTTACATCACTAGTTACAACACTACATTCTGCTGAAATCTAGAGAACATTCTCTAACACAATGCAGCGATTTTCCCCACCACAATAGAGCATGATGCTCATATTAATTTGTTTCTCTTTTCAATCTGGAAAAACTCTCAATTAAAATAATGAAACAATCCCATTTTAGAACAGAGGAAGTGTTTCATAGCCCTCAGTGTACCAGTAAAAATAATAAGCAGGCAAGAAAATAAGGTGAGCAAATACACTAATCCATGTGAAGAATCTAAAAAGCAAATCTGGAAAAAACACAAACAAGTATCTAGCAGACTCTTGCCATTTATTTTGACTCAATTCTCGTTCTTTAGGGAAACACAAAGAAAAAGCATCCAATAAAAAAATGTAAAAATGTCTGCCTGCCATGAGCTATTATTACATACACGCACTCCCACATCACATTTAACACACTACATTCATACTGCATTTAGGTTTTCCACCCTTCCTTTAAATAAAGAACAAATATAGACAAGGACCTTTATTGTTAGGTGCCAATTATTTTATATTTTATACCACTATTTTACATTTCAGCAGAGAACTTGGGCATCTCTAAATAAGAGACAGTTTTGTCAAGAAACTTACCTCTCAAAGGTTTTACATGTGGTTTAAACATTCCTTTGCACTTGTACACATAGTCCTATTTCTCCCCAACCCAGTGAAAAGCGATGTTGTGCTGGACAGATATCCCAAAAAGCCTTTTCAGCACTGTCACATCCTCACAGATGCTAATTCAAAAAATTAAACAAAAGCTTTTGAGTATCTACTTGCTCGCTAGGGTATGAAGCTAAACTGGGAGGCACAACACATCTCATGCTAAGACCTCAAGCTTTGGTCAAGTTTTTGCATTTACTTTCCATCCCCATTGCTCTCTACAAGATTATTCCTCTTAGTTTCTTTTGATGGGAATTTGATAGCAAGTAATTCAACCTGATCCAAGGGATCCATACTGGAGACAATCTCCAGAAGAGTTCCTCTCAACTGGTTGCATATACCAATGTAACAAATTTTGGAAGTCAGTTGTTTTTACTTGCTGTAAATCTGCCAAAACCTGACTTTCATTCTTCGTTATTTGAATTAAATGCATATTTTTGTGGGGAAGATGGACATCATAAATCTCCCAAACAAGCTTTTACCAGCAGATACCTAATATGTATTAAATCACAAACATTTTGGTGTCATCAGGTCTTCCAATTAAAGGTGTTCTGATACTGCAAAAAATTTTTCCAAGTTTAGAAAAAGTTCTCTCTCTGTTTGACAAAGTCTTATTCACACATTTCACCTGTAGCTTTTCAAGAGAGGGGGGGTGATAATTTGGTAGTCTTACGAAGATTCAGCAAGATGAAGAAATAAAACGCTAAACCAAGTCATGTTGCTGCTTTTTTTTTTAAATTTAAATAAATTGAAGCAAAAGAAAGCATTTTAGAGAAAGGAAGGGAAAACAGTCTTAGCTCTTTGCCCTTCTACTCATGATGCCAGGAAAAGCCTAACATTTCACAGAAAGAGCTAAATAATCATAGAATATAGAATGGTTTGGATTTGAAGGGACCTTAAAGATCATCTCATTCTAACCCCCTGCCATGGGCAGGGACACCTTCCACCAGCCCAGGTTGCTCCAAGCCCTGTCCTATCTAGCCTTGGACACTTCCAGGGATGGGGCAGCCACAGCTTCTCTGGGAACCTGTGCCAGGGCCTCACCACCCTCACAGGGTGATTAACTTCTTCCATAATAATCGACAAGCGTATGACAAATCCAGAAGAGAATGTGAAAGGAGCCACTTGGATTTACCTCCATTCCCTCCCCTACATGCAATGGTTGGAAAGCAAGGAAGCATGCTGGTATTCCTGGATACAGCCAACTGGTTACAGCACAGAGCTAAGGGAGCAGGTTGAACACTTACCTGATAATCTAGATTTGCTACACAGGTGTTAAATGAAGACCAGAATCCCAGATAAGACATGGAAGAGGAAGGCAGTCTGTGAAATGACTTAAAAAGGGTCAGCAGGGTCAGAGAAATGAGCCGAGGAACGCTCTTAGCAGAGCAGGAATGAACAAAGGGAAAAAAGCAGTGGCAGGCCAGGCCAGAAGATAAGAAGTTGAGCCAACCAAGGAATCAGATAAGAGGAGTTATGGGAGATTTTTTTCAACCCTGTGGGTGGTGCGATTCAACACTGCGTTTGAGACATGACAAGGATTTAAAAGTGGCTTGAAATACATTGTTCCAATAAAAGGTCTTGTAAAAGCCAAAACCTGAGCTCCACATGCCGGTGCTGGGAGAAGGATGGCGCTGCCTGAGGAGAGCTGTGCAGGGCAGGCCTGGGAGGGAGGATCAAGAGCACCAAGCAAGACGTCTCCATGCTCACAAAAACGGCACCACGACCGAGAAGACGAGATAAAAGGGAGCTGCTTCTTTAATAGTTTCCTTTCTCCTCTCCCTCAAAGATGGTGGTTAAAGCAATGCTTGAGTTTGGGAGTGCTAAGGAGACTGAAAATAAAGGGAAGAGGTGGGATGGAAGAGGAAGATGAACAAAACAGCTTAGAAAGATGGCTGAGAGTTGGGAGCAAAATAATTCATTAAATAAGAGACCAGATTTTGAGGAGCAGTATGAGAAACAAGATGAAAAGAAAACTATGAGGGGGAAGAACTATAAAAAGCAAGAGATGTCCATATTAAGAGTAGGAAATGGCCAAGCACATCTACTCCAGACAGCATCCCAACAAGAGTGCTCAGTTGGGAAGCAGCACTCAAACCCCTGTGCTTCCCAAGGGTTTGCTAATCCATAGTTACTCCCTTTCCTGTACCATCAACGTTGCTCTTCCTGAGGTTCAGATTATGCCCTCAACAATAACCACGGACTAATCTGAAAGTGGTGACTTTGACAGGGATTACAATAATTCCGTGCAGGGGACATGAAATCAGCAATCCCTCTATGGAGCAGCAGGTACCTGTGCTGGGCCTTCCCTGCTCCAGGGGCAGTGGGATCACTCTGGTACTTTCCACAAGTCACAGATTCACAAAATAGAGCAAAAACGTGCAATAGACTCACAGTGTCCAAATATTTACTGGAGCAACTGGTTTTAACACCAAAGGCTGCCGCTATAAAGCTTGTCAGAAACAGGACAGATGAAGAGAATGAAAAAAAAATATTCACAAAGTAAACAGAAAGCTGCAAAGACTGTGACTTTGCTGCCAGACAAACAGAAGAGTTTGAGCACAGATCCTGAAGAGAGCAATTTTTATATTCTTGTCTCTAGAAGCAGATAGCCAAAAGACGCTTTTCCATTTTCTTTACACTGAAAGGAATTCGCTCCTGTGAATCAAACAACTGGTAGCACAGTCCTGCTTAATACAGAAGGACTTTAAACATTTGGGAAAAACAATGAAAGCAAAATATTTTATATGATTAAATCTAGAGACCTTTTTTGCTTGCTTGGAGTTTTTTTTAATAACACAAATATTTCCTTTCAACTTTCTAGGAAACCAACTCTTCATAGAAATTCCCAACATTTTCTTTCATTTTTAAAGTCGTTAAAACTGAAACGGGAAACCCATTTTGAAAATTTTTAAGAATCAGTTCCTCTTTATTCATGCAAAGATCTGGAATAAAAGCACTGAGCCCACCAGAAGCATTTCTATCCCTCCTCTGTGAGCTGAGCAAAGATTGTAAACAAGGCACAAGGAACAGGAACCACAGGTATTCTGTGTTAGCAAATCCCAGTGCAGGTACACCACAAAGTGAAACTGATTTTTAAATTCATACTTTGTGTTTTAAAAAAGTACTTATGTATCTTCTACATAATACAGTTTCCTTGATTAACAACATTGTTTCAGCAATCAGGAAGGAAATATTAATTTGAGGATAACGGGTCGAATTTGTTTTTAACAAGCATATAAATTCTGTACAGCAACAATCATAGATGTGACCTGAAAAACGTACAGCTTTGATCACTATTACCAATAAGCATGAGGGGGTTGTTTTGGGTTGGTTTTCTTTAAATAATATCCTTAATGGGGTGAGAAGAGTTTGCTGGTGTTATCACACACTGTAGCCCACATACCTGACCAACTTCAATTTAGTAGTTATTAAAACAGAAAACGTTTTTGGTTGTGTTTGATAACAAATAATTAGTTGCAAAATCAGTTTAGTGTTTACAAGATTACAAATGCCAAATATGAGTGAAATAGGAGAAGCTGTTGCATGCATTTCTTAGAAAAGCAAAATACTTTGCCTGCACAAACAATTCACCTAAAACTTCCATCCTCCCCTGAAAATGTCGTTTAGAATAATATTTCTTTCAATTTTTCATTCAGCTGAATTAGAAGTAACTGTATCTTTGTAACTTCCACCACAGTAATTAGTTCAAATGCTGCACAGTAAAACCCTGCATCCCTGACCAGAACACAACATTCAGCTGATTTTGGAACCAAAGCAGGGGGAGGGTGTTAAATGGCAAAGCCCAGGATGAACTTTTAATGGAATATTATTAATACGTTTTGCTCACCCAATTTTAAATCAGAACTAACAGTGGCTCCCTCTCTTATTACTAGTTTTATTTTTCAGCTCATGTTAGTCACATAACAACAACCAGACCCATTGGCTCGCCCTGTGCTGCCCAAAGGACAGATGACAGACAATGTTCCCTGTTCTGACATGCAGAACAGAATAAAATCCCAAAGGCCAGTGATAGTCCCACTGGGGATTTTCCTTGGCACACAAAGGTTAGTGATTCTGAGTAGGCAGATGAGGAAAAAAGGGCAAATTACCTTCTCCCCCCAAAAAGGAATAGTTTTCAATTCAACATGAGCAAATCTTTAAAAGACTGTAACTCAGTTTTTTAAATCTAAATTAAATAGGAATCACTGGGAACATTTTAAGTGCTAAACGAAACGTAGCCTAATTTCATAAAGAAAATATGACATAAGCATCTATTCTGAAGTACAAAATATAATAAAGTAGAAAACCTGGGCATTGTAGTGCTAATATTTCAGGTTAGCTGCTGCATCCAGCTGTAGGCACAGAGAGAGATTTGAAAACTGGCATCTCTGTGAAGCCCCTACAAAGCTCACTCACAACAAGTCTCATGGATCGAGGAAGCTGAAATCTTGCACAGCGTACATAACGTGGCAAGACAGAAGAGAGATGGAGGCATTGAATAAAGCAGCTTTATTTATTTTAAAACTAAACCATAGCTAAGCCCACACGGGGGAAGCCTGTTATCCCCCTTTTCATTTTCTGCACTACGACATTCAAACGTAGCTGCTTTCCTCTGGTGCTGAAAAGCTTTCAAATGCATTAAGAAAACAAGCAAAAATAAACAGCATTTCCCGTTATTAGTAGAGATTCCACTAAATGCTACCTCTCCAGCACAAAAGCAGCAGTAGAAAACACCAAAATCATTGCATTTTTCTGCTCAGTGCAACATATCTTTACAAGCAGTTTGCTGCGAAGACGCCATTTTATCAAACCTGAAACGCAGCCAAAAGCTCAGGACGCTGTGCTGCTGCTCTCTCGCTGAAATGTTATGTAATAAATTGATTTAACAGAAGCAGATGCTATTTTCTCAGGGTTAGGGTTACTTTCCCTCTTTTTTTGGCTCTAAAAAGGGCTGATGGGTAATAAAATACCTGAAGGAAGGAGCCGCCCAACCATCCTAGGAGACGCTACATTGTGTGCAGAGCTGTTCCTACTCCTGCCTCTACGTTCTCCAGGGCTCCCGGCTTCAATATGTCGGCTGTGTACAGTGTAAGCCTCATCCTGTAGAGCTGCCAAGAAAATCTCTCTGTGCAAGCGTGCGCCCAGACAACCTGCGAGCTCGGCCGGGCCTCGGCTGCACTGGCTATGGAAATGCCCTTTCCACGCACAGCCCTCCTCCCCCTTCCCCTCGCTCCGCTCCTGAGCTCTAGGTGAAGGTATCAACAGAGCAGGATTTTTAAGCTTTGATTATCTAATTGCAGCTGACACTAAACCGATCTTCCTTCCTCTTTAAATTCTTTCAACTGTCACAAAACATTTTCACTTCAGGACCCAGCTACAATTAGCGCCCGTAGCTGCTTCTCTGACGCTTTTGAAAGTCAGCCAAGACAAGACGCGGGTGCTGCCGAATGCCTGCCCCAGCTCCTTCCCGGAGTCCTCCTCCTGCCCCAGCTCCTGTCTAGAGTCCTCCTCCTGCCTGGAGTCCTCCTCCTGTCCAGCTCCTGCCTTCTGCCCCAGGTCTTGCCTGGCATGCTCCTCCCTGCCCCAGTGGCAGCTCCTGCCTCCTGCCCATCATCTTCCTCCCTGTCCCAGCCACATCCCCTGCCTCCTTCCCGTTGCCCTCCTCCCTTCTCCAGCTCCTGCCTCCTTGCCCAGTGTCCTCCTTCCTGCCCCAATGGCAGCTCCTTCCTCCTACCCACCATCCTCCTCCCTGCCCCAGCTCCTGCCCGCCGCCCTCCTCCCTGCCCCAGCAGCAGCTCCCAAGTCCCAGATGTACACTGGATCGCTGCCAAGCCCTTAATGACTTCCCTGCCTCTATCTAAACCAGCTCTAAGTGGCAAACACGAGCGCATTAATCAGCGGCGTGGTTGTTTATAGAGGCAGGGAAGGGAAGAGCCGCCCGAACAATGCGGCAGGAGCCGGGCGCTGGCTGCGCCTGCACAGCCGGGACCAACCATCTTGGAACACCCGCAGTGGGAGCCCCGGAGCTCTTCAAGGCACAGGAACACAAGCAGGGCGAGCACAAAGGGGGTCAGCCTAATGCTTTTAAGGGACTAAGGATCATCACAAATTCTCAGCTGGAGAACAAATTCATGGAGAACTTGTATTGGTGCATACACACAAATTGCAAAGGCTGATTTACGCAAACTTCCAGTATGTCCAAAACACTCCTTTTATGATTATTCCCCTTCCTACCTGCCCCAAATACATATCGATGGTGCAGTAAGTGGAGCACGTTTTAAATTCGCTGTTTCAGTTCGTGTCAGGTGCCCATCGGAGCGGTTTGGCCCCTCTGTGCTGGATCTCACAGCCCATGGCTCTTTAAGGGTTTGGCTGCGTTCTCAGGGTCGCTGCCACTTCACCAGCAAAGCACAATCACTGCTGCTATTCTTGGCTCAAGAACTGCTCCACTGAAGTACTCCTGAAAATAGTTGGGTTTCCTTCTGAAGACATTTTATTCTCTGTTTCTTTGCAATAGTCTCTGAATACTGGTCGGGTTCAACCTCATTTGAGAAACAACAGATGAATGAAAACCAAATCTGTTTGGCTTTGTTTCTATTCAGAAAACTATTTCAAATGCATTCAGGAACTAAGCTGGAGAGTCAATTCTGCAGTAACTTTTTTAAGCGAAACTACTGTTGTGGTTCATTACAGTCCTTTGACACCAGCTATACACACTGAAATTTCCATTAGTTAAAATATGTCAAAACTGGATGAGAACATCGGATACACTCCCATGTTCCTTGTATTCTTCTTATTAATAATACAAACTTCCTGCAATCAACTTTGATTTATGGAGGTAGGTATTTGTCACGGGCACCTATTGAAGTGGACTGTTTTTACCAGTCACGAGTACACAGAAAGGCAATGAAGAACCCCAGGAAAGGTCAGAGCCTACTAAAAAGTTTGGGAGCAAAATGAAGCACAGCTTCCACTCCAACCATGCTGGCAGAGCACGTCTGTTCCCTTCTATGTGTCCCATCTTGGAGCAACTCTGATGGGGCTCATGCCTGATAAATTTGAAATTCATAAGTACTGATGCCTGCAGACTAAAAAGAGGGGATTTCAGAGGTGATGCAGCCCACTCACCTGGTCTAAGGAATTATTCCTGAGACATACTAGTGACACTAGCCAACTCACCACAGAAGGCCTCCAGCAATGGAGTCTGCACATTCCCAAGTGCTCTATCTCACTTCTCAAGACAGTTTTCATACCAGCATGTTTTTCCTAATGTCTACCCTTAATCTTCCTTGTTGAAATTTAAGCCTATTATTTCTTATCTGATCCATCACAGACGTACAGAACATATCATTTTCTTCCCTGCAGCAGTCATTTAGGTATCTCTGCATTTATAATTCCAGTCTTCCTTTGGCTCAGGAGCTCCAATT
Source organism: Manacus vitellinus (assembly GCF_001715985.3). Classification (NCBI taxonomy): domain Eukaryota; kingdom Metazoa; phylum Chordata; class Aves; order Passeriformes; family Pipridae; genus Manacus; species Manacus vitellinus. The sequence continues at coordinate 4,771,726 of NW_021939798.1, read as the reverse complement.
CCTTTATGCTTTGCAAGGTTTTTTTTTCCAAGATCTCTACTCATTCCTGTTGCATTCCTCTGCTTCTTCCAGCTGGTTCACATCCTTCTAAAGGCGCAGTACCCCAAACTGGACTCAATATTCAGAGGCCTTATCCCATGTGCCCCATGGGAAGCACTGTCCATATCCCTCAGTGGTGTCTGTCCTCTTTTCAACAGTGTGACAGTCTAGTTTACCCTGTGACCAGATCCATTTCTGCAGCATGATACTCACATACCTGTATTTGGGTACAGAGCTGTTCTGGCCCAAAAAAAGAGCCTTTTTATTTTCTTTATTTCTTATCCAATTACACAACTGTGTCACCACTGTTCCATACTGTTTGTCCTCCTGTGGCCTTGGGCTCTTCTCCAGCTGGAATCAATCAAAAATTTAATGCAGGCTGTTGTTTACAGTTGAAAGCCTGACTCAAATATCAGAGAGTACAAATTTGCACTCTTGCTCAAAATGTTCTCATTCTGCCAGTAAGGACCAACAGCTACTCCCTGTCTACACCTTCCTGAGCAGCTGTGACACTTACAACAGCTTCATCTTATACTTCCCACTTATTTACACCACCACACATCCAGCACAACGAAGTCTTCTGAGTCACTATCAAAGGCTGCACCAAGTTGGCTTCCAGGACATTTTGCACTGCTGACAGGGAAGAACCCTCCCTGGGCACAACCTGCTCTCCACAGACCCATGCTGACTCCGCAAAGTCTCTCTTGCAAAGTTCTAAATGCACAGAAAAACCGCTTTGGTTATTTTTCTAGGATCGCTCTAGCAATTACTCTGACTGATCTTTCAGTTCCTCATTTCTCACCTTTAAACATCGGTTGTTTTATTTTCTGTTTTCTAGTTCTCATACTTTGGAAGTGATCACATTGCTCCAACCCATCCTCTATGTAGTCTACTATGAATGTTGTTATTTCCAGATAACTGGAAACTTTATTTATTTAAGTACTCTTAACTTGCTTGAGCCTTAGTTCTAAGTCAACCACTAGTTTACAGACGAAGGGAAAAGGCATTTAAAATATTCTAGTGGTTCTCTCTACTGAACATCGACCAGTTTCAGTGGCCTTCCCTTTACTGAACTGACTTGTGAAATTGTTACATTTTTTCATTAATTCTTTGTTTTTTTCCTAACAGCTACAAATTTGGAGTTTTGTTTGTTTCTTGTACTATCAGACCTGTTTCCTGAGCTGTACAAATTCAGCTTTCCAATAATTTCCACATGACCTTACACCCTTTCTGTTCTTCCCAAGGGTCAAACTCTCTTATTATTCCCTGGTCAATTATTATTCCCTAGAAAGGTGGTTGCTTTCTGCCTTTTCCTTCTCCACTGTCAGAGGTCCATCCTGTTACTTCATCTCTTCACATGCTTCATCAGAAAACTGCCACCTGCACATTGGAACACCTTTGCCAGGCTCTGTCCTGGCCTTTCTTTCCTCACAGACACTTGGGCAGTTCCTGTCCCTGGATATCGCTGCAGCCCACAGTGAAGCTGGAGGAGGGATGCAGCTCTGGACCTTCTAAACCAAAAGCAGCCACCTTTGAGTCATCAGGCACAGCCCCACTCTTTGAAAGTGAGGACAGTAAAAACTACAAAGGCACCTCCTCAGTTATTTATCCTTTCACCCATTTCTATTTTTCCTTCTCCTGGTGAAAAATTCTAATCACTGTCAAAGAGATTTGAAGCAGCAGATTTATTTTGCACGCTCTGCTGCCTGATGTCAGATAACACACACAATACAGAAAAATTCATTCCAGAGATTAGTTTACTGATGAGTTTTTACCATTATTTTTCATTCATAATGCCCGTATTTGGGCTACACAGAGCTTGCCTCTTCTCTGTATTCAAGGTATTATATAGAATCTTTGAAAACTTAGATGGGAGACAAAACCCTCCACAAGCTGAGAATCACATTCCACAACTTTCCCATCACTGCATTTCAGGAAATGTTCATCACTCGGGAGCATATCCAGACAGATCCCATCTCCATGTTAATTTCTACATTTACGTCCTTGTATGATGTTTTCATTTCCTTTTGTCTAAATATATACCTGGCTCTAGTGACCTTTGGGAACACTGCCTGATTTCCAGGGACACAAACCAGACAAGAAGCACTACCAAAAGCTAAACAAAGCTAAACACCATGAGAAGACAGAAACATAATATCACCTCTTACACCTGAACATCCCTTTACAGCACTAAGTATTGGCAAAAAAAAAATCTCCCCATGTTTTTAAACAAATCCCACCAGTAGGAAAACTTTCACACAGTCACTCAGCAGAAATGGGTGTGTAGTGAAGAGCTGTAGAGGGACCTGCTCTGCAAATCGTGGCCAACACCTCGACAAGTGGTGTAAGAACTGCAAGCTGTGAGGAGCTTCAGTGCAGAATGGCATGGTGTGTGTGCTTCACACAGCCACCTTCCACGGAAACAGCATAAACAGCCAATTCCTGTGTTTCCAAACAAACATCACCATGCTTGTTCATCCGACACCAACAGCCATGGGGCACAATGAGGCACATCAGGTATTATGGAGAACACTTTTTTTTTAAGGTGTATTTTCTATAGAAAGTGTGAAATTATATACATAGAAAGCGTGCAAACAAGATGAATAAATATTATCTAATCCCTGATTTCTACTTTACAGTGTTTTGTGTTTTAACTGTTACACATGAAAAGCTCTGCTTATGGGAGATCCAGAATAAATCAATTTCTATATTTTCTGGTTTTAATTGTGTAACTTTCCAACAAAAGGCAAAAAGACAGTATTGTTTTGCCAACAGAGAGATGCTGCTAATGGAATTACAGAATATGGGCTCAAAGAGATGAAGTTCAGCAAATCATTTCCATAAAGGGTGTTCTCACGTGCTTTGTTTGTTAAGGCTCAGCCTGTTTGCAATGCCTCCAGGAGATCAAGCTAAATCTTATTTCAGACTTTTGAAATTAAACTTTATTAATGTATTTCAGAACTGCTCTTGCATGAACATGCCTTACCTACAGCCATCACAAATCACAGTAGGCAGAACTGTTCAAGCTGAATTGTTCAAAATTGAGTTTAGCAGGAAGGTCCTACGACTTTGCTGGATCTGATGAAACAACTGTATGCCAAAGCTTATCAGTGTTTTCCAACTATATTGACTGGGTTTAGAAGAAATGATATTTCACCCTAAAACCTTTCTCCAATTTTGACTTTACAACCATATAAAATTACCCTATCAGAAGGAATTCTGAAGCAACCCACAGTTAAAGGACTGGAGGTCTGGAATGAGTATTGCCAGACATGAATTTAACAGTAAGCAGGACTTTTTAATCTTGCTTCCTAAAAAAGTTATCAAAACCAGAATTAATACAAACATATTATAGGAGTTATCCTGATACACAACTCCACAAAGCAACTTCCAGCCCACAACAACCACTCATGTGCACATATCATGCCATGAGCAGGAATATGCAAACTTCAGCTAAAGAAATCTTCAAACATGAAATAAAACTTCCAGCTCCACAGAAAAGAAGAATAAAGCTCAGCACAGAATCTGGCCTCAGCACACAAGAGGAAAATAAATATCTGTAACTGCTGTCCAATTCTCACTTCCCAGAAAGCAACAGACAGAACAAATTAAAAGCCTAACTCTTGAGTTTCCACAATGCTGATGTTTTCTCCTTCCAATTACTGCAGGAATTACTTGCTCTCGTTTCTTTTTAGACTTTGAAAACTTATGATATGGATCTGCTCCACAAAACACTCTAGTTGCCAATAAAAAGAGGGACAGAAGTTCCTTCCCAATTCCTGCAGGACATGGTACATTGGTTTTGAGTTGATGGATGGTGGTTCCACATCACTGAATTGCAGGAAAATCAAAGGCATCTTGGAGAAGAACTGATGACTTCTTTTGATCTCTGTTCTTACCATTATCAAACACACAGTGGTTGCCTGGAGACTTTTATACAAACTTCTTGATTTGTAAAGAAACAAAGAAGTCTGTATTTACTTGTTGTTTTTAATCTCCCATGGAAGCTTTCAGAAATTACCTTTTTAATTCTTTTAGATCACGTGGCAAAAGATCCATTCCATTGATTCAACTAATGCTTCACAATAAGGGGAGGTAACTATTCACCATGTTTTTTGGAGTTAGTGACAAAGTGGGAACAGAAAAAAAGCCCCATTTTTAACAATAACAAACCTGACTAGATACTAGAATGCTGCTCATAAATTAGAGATACAGCTTCCCTTCGGTGTAATCCTGAAAAGGATTACAGAGGGGGAATGTCAAGAACAAGCTTTGTAGCTCAAGGCAGAAGCTCCAGACAAGTAAGTATTCTACTCTAAAGTACTCAGAAAACAGTTTCACAATATTTAACAATGAGTAGAAGACTGTTTTCAAGGGATAAGATTTCTAAAATGTTCCATGCAATTTAAAATGCTTTAATTTCTTCGTTTAACAGTTTATCTAGTTAATGTTTTAGGCATTACCTTAAGAGAGAAACAAAAAATCCTTACTCTCACCCACTTCACTGATATTTCCAGGTGATAAACCTGACAAAGAATATATTAGTGGCCATCAATTCCCACTTGCCTTACACTGGCAGAACATCCTTTTTAATTCATGACATTGCAGTTAAGTTCTGATCAGTGTTTTGGATAGTAGATAACAGAGACTGTGCTGATAAGAGAATAAAGAGATAAAACAGTGTGATTTTTAGAGTGAAGAGGCTGGCAATGCCTCTCTAACAGCCTTCCTTGTATCCAGGTAGATATAAATAGGGCCTGGAAGGAACGTGTTGCACAATTACAAATTAACTATTAGGGGATATGAGCCTACAAAAAGAAATGCTACAGACAGGAATTTACATCAAGCATCTTCTGGATCCTGGCTCTTTGATTTACACCAGCTCATCCACAGAAAGAAGTTATTTTTGTTCATGATGAGTATAAAGAAGCCTCACATGGAGCCTTGCTTGGGCAGAATCCAGCACAGGCCTAAGGGGCTCTGGTCAGGCAATCAGGGCACCAGAGAGGGAGGGAGCCCTGGGCATGGATTCTTTACTGACTGCCTTTAGCCTTTGAGATGTCTAATAATGGTCAGGAATAATGTCCACTCTCCCACAACACAGGTGCTCTTCAGGCAGACAAAGTCTTGTTTAGATGTGGATCAGGTACCAACACTGAGTCTTCTGGACAAGTCAAATTTATCTTGTTCCTTCCCTTCACTTCCCCCAGAGAACCTTTACCTGAAAAGTCTCTTTAGTAAATGAAATACCCAGGGAACCAGAAACAGACATTTAAAGAAAAACAGTTCCTACTGATGCTAAGAGGAAGAAGGCAAAAATCTTCCTACTGATAAAGCATTGCTCAGTTGGAATCCTCCTGTTTAAAATTTATTTTCATATTCACAAAAATGTGATTAGTTTAAATTAAATTTCATGGGAAATTCATGAAAATTCACTTAAATGCTGGATGTTTACAGCATATAGAATCCCCAGATTTTTTCTAATGCTAACAATCACTCAGATCCTAACAGCTGAGAAGAAAAGGCTTTGGCCTTCCCTCCATACTCTTCCTACTTCTTTTCTCTTTATGCTCATCAAGGTGAAGACAAAGCCCATATGAGAGATTGGGTGAGACTGTTGATATATGTATCTCATGGCTACAGAGGTCTCTCAGGAGTGAGATACTTGTCTCCCAGCCTCCCAAAGAAGCCAGGCACACAGCTGTCATCACTATAAACTGAGCTGGACATTTATTTTTTCCTCCCGTAGCCATCTGCAGTCAGTAAATGAACTGATGCTCCACCTGCTGGAAAGAACTACACGAGTTCCAGAATTCAGAGAGTTCTTCCTATGGGGAAGATGCAATCCTTTAAGACTCAAAAAAACCACCTCTTCAGTCAGCAGACAAAAAATTAGCCAAGGATTTAGCTTGTCTAAGGTTCTATTCCCTGAACTAAGAACTTTGTGCGGATCTTCTGATGCCTCTGAAAGCTTCTGCCTTTACAGAATAAACAACCACCAGAACACTGTGACTCTGTGCACAAATTGCTTTAAATTAAAACTGCAGGTTTAGATTAGAGGTCAGAAAGAAATTCTTCCCTGTGGGGGATAAAGCACTGGCACACGTTTCCCAGAGGAGCTGTGGCTGCCCCATCCCTGGAAGTGTTCAAGGTCAGGTTATCCAGGGCTTGGAGCAACCTGGGATAGAGGAAAGTATCCCTGCCCACAGCAGGGAGTGGAACAAGATGAGCTTTAAGATCCCTTCCAACCCAAACCATTCTGTCATTCTGTGATTATAAGTAACACTTTTGCTAAGAGTCTGATCTTGGTTACCTTGTTTGGTGCAATACGGAAAATAATATAAAGCTGAAAAGGTGTTGCACTCCTCTTCCTCTCATTTGTACTAGCTTTTACTGCACTCTGAATTTTTCCAATGGTAACAGAAAAGTAGCAAAAGAATAAAAAAACCAAACTAATTCAACAGTGCAAAACATCTGCTGAAGGTTGCCAGGCTGACTAACTACCTACCTACAGCAGGTTAAAATAGGAATCAGGAAAAGAAGTCTAAAGCCTCAAGGTAGAAATGCATCTGGCAAGATCAAAGTCAGACAGCTCGTACCACACTCTTACAAGTGAAGTTCCTTTATGAATTATGTTATGATTTACAGTGGACTTTGTTTCATGATTTACAGTGTGTTTCTTTAAACTCAAACACAGATGCTTCAGATATATTTATAATGATGCTTGGAAGAAATCTCACACTGACCCTCAGGCAGCCTGAGCCACTTGAGTTGGTCAGTCTGTCTCTGCCACATAAATAATGACCAGAGGGACAGCTCTGATCTCTGCTCTCTGTGACCAGGGACAGGACCCAAGGGAACGGCTGGAGCTGTGTCAGGGCAGGGGTAGGTTGGATCTCAGGAAAAGGTTCTTCCCCCAGAGGGTGGTTGGGCACTGACCAGGCTCCCCAGGGCAGTGGGCACAGCACCAAGGCTGCCAGAGCTCCAGGAGTGTTTGGACAATGCTCTCAGGGACATGGGGTGTCCCATGCAGGGCCAAGAGTTGGACTCGATAATCCCTGTGGGTCTGTTCCAACCCAGGATATGCTATGATTCTAAAGTTCTGAAAATAAAATAATAAACATATACAACACAGAACATTAATCTGACAGTTAACAAACATCTCCAAATGCAAAAGAAGCCAAAAATGTCAGAACCATCCCTGCTGAACCGGGATTTGCAAGGAAGATGAGGATGCTGCTCTAACTGGTGGGAACTGATTGCTTTCCATTCCACTAAAGCCAAATACTTGAGAATGCAGAAGTAGAACCTCCTCCCTCCCTAAAACAGGACCATTTTGAGTAAATAAACAATTGTTTTATTTTGTCTATTCAGTTTTGTGTTCCTGGGGAGAAGCTGAATAATATTTTCGAATCCATCTTGATAACCACAGAAGCTGTAATTTCTGAGAGATTATTTTCTTATCTAACTAAAACTTCTAAGGACACCACCAAAGAATTTGCTCTGTTGGAGTTCAGCTCAGCAGCAAAAATAGTGAAAGATTCAGTAATGCCCAAAGGGAAAAACTGCAGACAGTTCAGATCTGAAGTATGTGATGTTTGACAGCATTTAACGAGTGATAATGAGCAACACTTCAGATCATACAGAAATCACTAATATTCAAGATATCAAAAAACTCCTTATGACTTAGTCCAGATAACTTTTTTAAGCCCAAATAACTATATCAGAACACTCCCTGCCTTCCCTAACACCACACACACACAGCAGTGATGGAAAAGGGGATGTGCACCATTTACTGACTGAGTTCATCTCCACTGGAAAACTTACATGATCTCTAGCACAGAAGGGCAAGTAAGAAGAGAGTTCCTTATTTTCTCATTCATTAGCAGCTTCAGGAAAATAAAGGCAGCTAAGAGACTTACTCCTCCATATCCCGTTTCCAATAGCCAAAGGAAGGTTGGTGTGTCTGATACTCCACCTGCAAAGCTGCCTCCAGCTCTGGGCCTCCAAATTAACAAGGATGTGGAGCTGCTGTGGTTCCCAGAGAAGCTGTGGCTGCCCCATCCCTGGAAGTGTCCAAAGACGGGGCTTGGAGCAACCTGGTCTAGTGGAAGGTGTCCCTGCCCATGGCAGGAGGTTGGAATTGGAAGTTCCCAAAGGTCCCTCCCAACCTAAACCATTCTGTGATTCTCTGATCTGCAAAGGACAGAATGAAGTGGTAGAAAGGCCAAAGACACTCAACTGCTTTTCCCAAAGTATTATTTTCCTAATGTGAAAATAACAACTGAGAGCATAAGTAAGTAAATAAAGGCATAAAAGCAACATAACAGGACATAAGCAAAGTTCCTATTCCTTATTTACAAATATGCAAAACGCTCTTTAAAGAGCATTTTAAAACCGTCAAAATTACAGATGAAAACTTGGAAACACCTGAATTAACAATGCTTCTGTAAGAATGACCACTAAATAAATATTTAGATAAATATTTTGATTCATATCAGAGAAAGGGGGGAGGAGGGAAAAACAAACAAACTGAAGAAAGACCCCACAGCTCTGAGCACCTGAATAAGCAAGAAAACCTTTTAGAAGTGGATGCTAGAAATTACGTACCCCGTAATAAGATGAGTAGCAGCACAAGTTTTGCTTTAAAATCTGTGGTTTAAGACAATCCTTAACATTCCTCATCTTTTTTATGCCACCTGTGCCAGAGCTGGGTTTGGAGTGATGCCTTAAGCCCCTAATGGTTTTTTATATTTTTCTAATATTTGTAAGACTTGTAAGTTTTATGAGTAGATTTTAAGAGCAGCATCCCTCCCTCCTTTGTCCCTTGTCCCTTATCCCTTTCCCTCTAGCACCCTTGTTTACACATTCCTTAACCCTCTTACCCCATTCTATGCTCCCTATATCAATCCTACTCCCGAATCCAATAGAAATGTTTAGCCTTTTGTCAAGGCAAGGCCTAGATTGTTGGCAGAACAGCATATCAGGGCCTAAACCACAGAACATGGTCAAAAACTGGGTAACTATGTACCCTTTGTGCTCTGATGGTGATGAAGGTGGGATGAACAGGGGGTCCCAAAATGCACCCCAGACCCATTTTAAGGGGGTGGACCCGGGGTGGACCAGAGTAAAGGCCACAGGGTGGACACATCTGGGATTGGATGGATGGTATCATAAAATGTAACATCTCAGGCACGGCCGGCCCGCGTCCTGTAACATCTTCAGCCTTGGCAAAATAACCCCTCTCTTATCTCACCCCTAATTAACTCCGGAGATTTTTTCCAGCACCAAAACTCCACGGCAACAGGAGCCTTACCTGGTTGGGTCTTACTGGGATGCTGCTGTCCCCCCGCTCCCTGCTGCGGAGGAGGACTGGCCCCCGCTGGCGCCGCGCCTGGCGCGGGGCTGGTGCCGCTCAGGGTCCCGGCGGGCAGTGGTTGCCCCCGCTTTAGGAGCTGCTTCTGTTCTTGCTGGCGGAAGCGTGGAGGCACCTCTCGAGGCAGGTATCGGGACGCAGCCGGCTGCTGCCCATTCGCAGACGCGCGCTTGCCATTGCTGCTGTTGGTAATAGTGCTGGTGGAAGTACTGGTACCGGTACCGGCAGGTTGGGGCTGGCTTAAACTGGTCTTAATAGGTTCTGGCACTGCATTTTTTTAAAAACAAACAAACAAACAAACAATTAATTGTTTTAGTATCAGAGAGGTTGGGGGTTGTGGGGGTTTTTTTACTGTGAATGAGCAAATGGATAATATTTCTTAGTCCCGCAGTTGGCGAAACGTGTTTTCTGCTTAAGCAAAACGTGGCCCAGGACAGTATTTGAACCTTTTATTCCTTACTGCAGCACATCCTCCCTCCTGTTTTAAACCACACAGAGGACAAGAGAAACTGTGACAATTCAGGATTGAACAGGAGGGTCAGTTAAGCTGCCTTTTCAGTTCAGCAGTTTTGCAGGTTTGGATGCAAGCTTGCCAATATTAACATCAAACCCCGTGGCCTACAGCCACGAAAACAAACATTTTCAGGTTTCTAATGAGCTCCCCAAAAACAAATGAAAATATCTGATATACCCGTTTATTCAACACTCACAGAAACTTTAATTTTCTTGTGGTCTTTATACAAGCCTTCACATCAAGCACTTCAGGACACCCCAGGTGTACATCTGATATGCCCCACACTGACCCTGCCTGCAATAAACCAGCCAGGCCACCCTGGAAAAGTGATCAACTTCCACAGCAGCAGCAGTGAGCAGGCACCAGGGCAATGCTGAGGGTGGTCAAAGCAAGCAGGGACTTGGCCAAGCAAAAATATGCCAAGTTTGACAGAACCATCAACATTCTGCTTCTGCAAATTGTTTATTTTGGAAGCCTAAACAATTTCACCTATGCTTATGTCTGCGACAAAAGAGGAACTCTGAATATAAAAAAAAAAATTAAAGCACCAGTAATACCTGAAGAGCAGAGAATAAACCTTCATTGCCTTTTCAAAACATATCACCAGCTTTGGAAACAGTTTATCCATACTCTGACAATGAAAAAAGTAGTTTAAAATTGTCATGGAATGCAGAATAATTATTTTCAAATATCAAATTTGCATATTCAACATGTACGTGAAAACTGTCCTGTTTCCACAATATAAATAAATCTGTTGTCCACATGACAGAAAATATTATTTAATTTTAATGGGTGCTTTTTAACTCCTCCTCCTACTGCTACTACTGTTACAGCAGTGTAAGCATTTACCTACTAAAGCCATCAATTATCACAAAGATGCAAACATTTAGAAACACAGAGACCTGAAATACTCAGTGGTTCTGCAAAGGATGAAGCTGCAACTCCTTTACCACAAGGTTCATCAAGAGCATTCCAGATGCAGCTGATGGACCAAAAATAATGCACCATTCCAGCAAGGAAGGTTCTCCAAGCCTGCTGACAGACCAGGCACACAAACCCTTGTGCCAAGAGATGAGAAGGAATGCCAGGGAAGAGGAGGGAAAGGACAAGAGAATGGAAACCACTGACTGGCACGATGCCAGTGGAGTCGGGATTTGTCTGGCCCTGAGATTTCATAAGGAATAACAATTAATTGGAAACATATTTCAGAGAGCAAGGCAGGCTGCTTTTTAAAAAGCATTATACTCTCCGTACTGTGTATATATAAATCACATCTGATACTTCCAAATAGGTGCGCATACAGAGATATATATAAAACCCATCACTAATGCAAGTCATAGAATACACATTTTCCACTTTAATGTAAATTCACAAAGCTGTTTGATCAAAAAGGTGTGGCCAGAGAAACCCAATTTCAGCGTTAGAGACAATGTTTCCCTCTATATATCTGAATCCCATATGAGAGAAAAGAACAAAGAAAATCAAAATATCACTGTATCTTGGAATAAAAATATTTCTGCGTACGTTAGTTTTTCTCTCATCAATAGAGAAAAGCATATTTTATTTTGTACATCAAAAATCTTTTTAAAAGAGTAGTTAAATGAAAGCTCTTGCAAGAATAGTGTGTCTACAAATCATGGCAGCTGGCAAATAATCATTTAATTACACCACTGACAGGGAATAAAGCAAAAAGAGTGAACAACATCACAGTAATGGGCTTGAGCTCCAAATTCCACCTTCATACCGGGCTAGAATTTAGACTTCAAATACAGCAATAACATTTGGGGAATATATGTTACAAAGACAATATTACTGTATTCTGTAGTCACCTCAGCAATGTTTAAACAGCAATTTTCAGTTGATATGCACTGTGAGAAATACCAACTGTTAAAGTGTCTGCCCTGCATGTCTCATGTGCTATTTGCTCCAACAACACCTTTTAAACCCTTTGGCCACTCTCCTTCCCAAAAGGCTACACTCCAAGAGGAGGGCTGTCCCTTGCAGAACACACAGTGCACAAAGACACATTTCAGCTCGCTGCAGGGTACAAAAGCAGAGCAGAGGGAGCCTCTCCCAGGCAGTGCCTCAGTCAGCAGAGCTGCCCCAGCACTGATGCTCCGTGAGCTCTGCGTTTAATCAGCCCCAAGGGCCGACCTGCCAATCCATGGAGAGCCCCTTCCAGCCCCGGAGGAGCAGCCTGTCCACCCTTTCACCTGAAAGTAATCCACTGTCACAGCTAATGGCATGTGGGCAGCTGTTGGGAATCCAGGAATTAACACGGAGCTTTTACAGCTAAATTTGCCTGAATGCTAAAACTGTTGTTTAAAATGTATGGGGGAATGGATTTGATACTGAGTGATTTCAGGGCTGAAGCAAAAACATTTAAGCAGAAAGCCTCTTGCAAAAATACAATTAAAGGCATAAATAAAAGCCTTGAGATTGCTCGCTCCTAAGATGTTTGTGATGGGTATCTGCTTACTCTCCATTCCGAGCTGTACATACACTAAACAATGAGCTTGCCTGTAATAATTATCAGTACTTAATGGTATCTAAACTTCTTAATCCAATTTCACCCAAACAAATCCAATAATTACTCCATATGCTTTTTGATGATTACAATCTCGGGAATCCCAACTGCATAAAAAAGTGTTACGAGCAATTGTAGGTGGATTTTATTAATATAATGAATAGGATCAGTCTAACAGATTTCAATTACAACAATAGCTTTTAAGTACATTTCTATGACATAAGGAAAGAACATGCATAAATGAAAGAAACCGGTTAAGCCACATAATACTGATTTATGGCAGCTTTTTCCTTTCATTCACCTCATTAACATTTCTCTATATTTCAGAATCCCCCACTCCAGCCCTATAAAACTTGCATTTCCAAAGCCTTCGAGTACCAGACATTCCAGAAGAGAAACAGTTAAACCCAGAAATGCATTCTTGGCTGCTACTGTGACAGGATTTATTTACAGCTTCTATTAAACACAGCAGCTCCATTACAAAGTGCTGGATGTGAGGAGAATTTTTGATTATACAATGCCAATGCCTCACTGTGTTAAACATATCATGCCAGTGTATTATTTTTTTTTTTCCTTCAGCAATTCGTTCAGGTCATTGTTTGATGGGTTTATGAATTCATTACAGGAAACAGATGGATCCCATAATTCAGAGCTATTCTCCCAGCCAATCATATGGGCAATTTTTTTCCTCATCTTGCTCCCCCCTCCAAATCAACCTTAATGAAGCCACTTCCCTCCATGGCCAATTCCCTGCACATACACACTGCAGAGACAACGGCTGCTGCTTGAAGCACCCTCCAAACACTAAAGGCTTTCCAAATAAAGCTGAACAGGAGCACACTCACACAGACACCCCCTCGGAGCTCACACCGAGCGCCAGGAACTTACCCAAGTCGGGCGAAGGCAGCCACGAAATACAGGATTATAGTGGCCCAAAATAGACATCCTCATTAGCAAGAAATCCGTTTTTATTTGCTGACAAAAGTCTCTTTCGGAAAAAAAATTGTTGCCCCCCCCACTCCAACCTACTTTCAAAGGCTGAATTTTCATTTAACAAATTACCTCCTTTGTCTCCTAAGCGCTGGGATTTGTTATCCACAGTGACATCTACTGGTAACAGCAAAGGTGCTCAGAAACTATTGCATAAAAGCTGACTTTAATGTTTTTGTACAAAAATTGGTAATTTTCTGTCTGGATCATCCCTTCCCCCAAACTTCTCCTGAAAGACACCTGCAGAAAATTTACAGTCTAAAGCCAAGAGAAACCCAAAAACTCGTTTTCCACAGTACTCAGAATGGCTTTTATAATGTAACCAGAAGCTGCTGTTCGACATCAAAGCCCACTTTCAGGGATAAAAGTAAAAATACATTTGTTACTGTGGCTTTAGAACTTTATCACGTTTATTTAAAGAAATTACTCAGTTTTATTGGATAAATGATATTGTCAGGAATTGGTACGCTCAGAACAAATGAAGTCTTTACCTGGTTTACCTTCATTTCCCCCTTACTTTGACCTCCCAAATGACCACAGTGCATCTTCTCCTGCCTCCTCTTCCACAGGTTTCCTCTCCACTTCCTTCTCTTGACTTTTGCAACGTTTCCTTCCTCCTTCCTTAGCCTTTCATCATCACAGTTCTAAAACCTCTTCTATAACCCACCTCTCCTGATAGCCTTCTCACTTCTACCAAGTTGGACCTTCTACACAGAACTTGAATTTGATTTTGCCAGGAAATTTGAAGTCAGACTAGGAATTAACAGGAAGCTGCAAAGTTCACTGAAAACCTCTAAATGACTTATTAGGATTTCTCAACTACCTTCAACAAGAGGTTTTACCTTCTTAAGTACTGGCTTTATGCAAAGGTCTGAAATAGAGAAACACTGAGGACTTCATCCACCACTCACCTCTGTTTTCACTCCAGAGCCATATATCCACAAATCCAGCTGACCCTGACTCCTACCCTGACACTCATTTGTTCCTCCCTCCCCCCAGACCCCGTCATCTGCTTCAGTTCAAACAAGTTCTGCCTCTTTTCTCACATTTCCCACCCGTGTCCCACCACTGAAAGCTCTCTCTCTATAACTTAACTGTGTCATAGTTTCTGAAATGACATTTGTACTTGATATTGTCATAAGCAAATTGGGGAAATGTGAGCAAAATGTAAAATTGGTTGAAATGTTCCCTGGGAGAATCAATGGTTTGCTGTCAAAACAGCAGTGTGTTTCAGAACAGATTCCATGGGGACTGGAGCCGAGCCTACACTATTCAATATTTTTGTTAACAAGTGGATGAGGAACTGGAGGATATCCTTATTAAACCTGCAAATGACACCAAGAGGGGGGAAAGAAGATGGGGGTGGTCAGATCACTGTGTGATGGGATCAGAACTGAGCAATGATGAGCTGGAGAAGTGATGTGACAAAACACTGCAATTGAATAAGAGAAGTCACGTTATTAGACACGAAGAATTAAATGCAGAACAGCAAACTCACCCCACAGCAGTTCTGCAGAAAAAGAAGCAATGCTTCAGCAGATCACAATCCAAAGAGAAGTAAAAGATCAATCAAAAAGACTGTAAGAAGCCAAGTGTTGTAATGGGATAAATACCCAGCTCTGAGGCTCAGAGTAACCCATCTACTTCAGCCTGGTATCATAAAGCCTTCACTTACAGCACTGCCTGTACCCATCTCTCTTCAAGGAAGAGCTGGACTACCTGGAAAGAGTACAAAGGACACAGGAATCTGGAAATGGGAACTACCACAGCAGACAGAGACAAGGAAGATGTTCAGTCTAGAAGACACTGGGTACACAAAGCAAGAAAAAAAGAGAAGAAAAAAAAACACAAAGGAAAAGGAGGAAATATTTTGCTCCATCCCACAGTGAATAAGACAGGACTTGCTGGGTTTAAACAGCAGTCAGGGAGGCTTAGATTTACATTTCTAACAATAAGGATGATTAGGGATTATCTGCAGACATGATACAGGTTTGGTGATCTTGTCTCAGGGCAAGAGGATGGAGTAGATGACCTCTCAAGAACCTTAAGAGCATCATTTTCTACCACCCTACATGTCAAATGGAGCTCCAAATCCATCTTACTCAGTTCTCCTTCCCTCAGCCATGACAAAGAGATCATTTTTCTCCCAGGTTGATAGTCCCAGCACTCCCTCCAGCTTCAGCTGGTTTTTAAATAAGTTTCAGATGTGGTCTTTCTTCACCAGCCCCACTTGTCTGGACCTTCCCCATGTCGTTCTTGATTAATGTCAAGTTGGAATTGTATCAATCCTGAGTGACATTTTATCTCTTCACCACAACAGTGATTCCTCTGTGTAAGCCCAGCACAGCCCACCCTGCAGCAGAACTTCTGAGCAGCAAAGAGTATGAACCCAACTCTATTGACACAACTCTGTATTCACAAATTCAACTTTTCTCTTAAGAGGTGGAGAAGCTCCTAATAAAAACACAGATTCTTGCATGCTTCAGAGCTCAGACACGAGATTTTGTTTCCCTTTCTGGAACAGCATCTACATTTTTTTCTTTCAAATCTGTCAGCGGAGAGGGTGACAAATACCTCTTTTGAGAGAAAGACACAAAACCTGTTTTGGGTGACTCAACACGTATTTTTAAAAGTTTTCTTCAATCCCATTCTACATCATTCAGGTTGGTTTCACATGCACCAGTCTTGTGACGAATATTTACACTTTTAACAGCTTTAATATTTTCCTCGCTGCTTTCCTCCATGTTAGCACTGATTATAATTTTAATTTCAAATTCACAATTAATTAGCTGTGCCATTAAAAATGGTACAGCTAATTAGGTTGATAGGTTGTCATCAACAATAGATTGATAATCCAAAGCAAATATGATGCTCTTCCACTGCAAGCCAAGCTCTCTCATGTTTATTGAAGGCTCTGAGTGCACACACATGGGGTTTGCCGTCATCTAATTGATGAACAGGAATTGGATCATATACATCAGGCCTCAAACTCGGCAGTCCAAGCTAGGAATCAGGATTCTGGGTAATGAACAGTTAGATTAGCATAGCTGCATTCCTTCAGGACGTGAACTGATAACAGATGGTAACTTTCAGGACTTAACAATTCATCTGTTTTCTTTCAAGCGACAGTTCTCCAACGTGAAGGGATGTGAAGGCGCCTCTATGAATTCATGTAACTCGAATACCAGCATTAATCATGTACATCTCTCCACACACAGGCTCGTCCAAACACTCACCCCTTGTAAAGCAACAAATAAAGAAATGAATACATCCAGCTAAAAGCTGCTCCCTAAACTACATCTGTCCTGAAGCCTCTGACATCTCAGCACAGGCTATTTCCTTTAACATGTCATCACACATTTAACTTTGAACTCCAAACTCCCTGTAAACTCAATTCCCACCCCCAGAGCATGACAATACATTAGAAAGCCACCTTGTCTATTATAAAAGGAAAATAATGAAGCTATTAGAAGTTTTTAATCACTCGTATTAATAACATTAAGAAACAACAGCACTAAGAACTGTCTAAAAAGGACGGGAGGGAGATAAGCGTCACTGCTGAGACAAATTAGCTTGTGCAGGAAATTACTACTGTAAAATTTAAGTGAGAGGGCAGCTCTGAATGAAGACAGGGATTCTCAGCAAGCACTTAGAAACATCTGCAGAGTCTTTTCAGGTTTCTGATATAAGACTTTCCAATAAAGAGTGTTCGGGCCTCTTCAGAGAGAGAGAATTCACATCTTGTATTCCCTCCCAGAGTATTTAGAAATATCTGAACTCCTCTAATTTTACAGAGACCCACTATGGGAAAAATATTAAGTTCTATCCCACCAACAGGACATGAGAACCCCACAAACACAATGCCAACAATTCAGTCACACAGTAAAGGATCACAGCATTTACATGTCAAGAGCCAGTCAGGGGCATGTGTTCCCTCCTTCACCTCTGCTCTCACCCTCCAAACCCTTCCTGGGTGTTGCTCCAGGCAATGAACCCCATCAGTATCTACACAATAAAGGAGTCAGAGAAGACAGGAAACAGTTTAAAGTTAAATTACCCAAAACCAACACTATCATCACCACAAGTACTAGTGGGAAAATTCAAGCATATAATAACAGATTAAATAACTTCATACAGAGTCACAGAAGTAGTCTGGGAAGAACCAGGAACTGAATCCTTCAATTTTAAGCTGACTGTGTGCATTTAATCTCATTAGATAATGTTTTACACACAGTTTTCATATGAAAAAGAATTTTTTTAAAAAAAAAATTACAAATGGTGCAGCCACCACAGTGGATATGTTCCTTTTTCTTCCTTCCACAGATCAGTTCCAGGCATGGACTGAACAGTAAATATTCTTTACAACAGAAACCCAGTCACTAAACCATTCACACCAACAGATAAATACAAAAATTCACAGTACATTCATAAGTAATTGAAAATTGGGATAATCTCAGTGTCCACTGGTTTACTGTATACAAGAGCCTGAAATTTCCTTCAAACCTTCAACACTGATGGATCTATAGGTACAGCCCCACTCTTCAGCTGGGGCTCGAGGAGAGTTAATCACAGTGTAAATACTTCCACTTTCATAAACATACATGGTTGGGTAGTGTAAAGAGATCCCCCATATATCCACCATTTCCATCCTGGATTGTTTCTAAAGAAATCTATTCAGCAGCACACCGATTGTATCACACTTGGAATATGTGCTGTACCCATGGTCTCTGCACCCAAGGCAGATGCTCCCGGAGTTTCAGGGTCTCCCAGGGTACAGTCAGCACTGGCATCCCACCCAGGATAACTGGGAATACCAAGCACTCATACTGCCTTGGGTACAAACTCTTCTTCCACTTTGACATTTGAGCCAGAAAAAAGATAAGGACTCTGGTTGGTTTGTTGTTTTTTTTTTTTGAATGCCTGGAAATTGCCACTGTGTGTTTATGGATCAATGTCTTAACGTGTGGCCAGAGGGATCAATGTGTCCAGGACACATGTGACCTACTGGGTGTGCAGGCAGCTGGCACGTGTGCCCAAGATCAATGCCCCGGGAACGCCTCGGGCCTGGAGAGTGGATACACACCACTGCACCACGCTGGGTCCAGCAGCCTGGACACATCACAGTCGCTATACACACACACATTTCCCTTCTGGAAAGCAGAAATACAGCTTCTCCAGGCAGTGTGTTTATGTTCTGGGGTGGATGCAGGGCGAGCAGGCTGTTATTTAACTCCTCTCAGACGTGCCTATGAAAGCGCGGTGCCGACCGCTCGCAGAGGACGAGTCTGCTGGTGGGGCATGAAGGGTAATGTTTCCTGACACTGTTTGTGCTGCTGGAATCATGGCACTGGGCACACATGTCACACTGACTGCAGCCCTGTGTAAACACAAAGCCTCGGCTCTCCTGTCGTGTACATTTATGGTACCAAACGAACGTTTTAGGTGGAATCTTAAAATAGTAACGATTTTGTGGGCAACCACTGAAAGGCCTCTGTTGTTTTGGCATAACCCTTCTAGTTTTCACATTGTATCTCAAAAGAAGACTTAATATGTTTACACTACAGCTCTAAAGACAGTGATCTCAGCAATCATTTTAAATCAGTCAGCATGAAAAACTGAAGGAGAGTCAACACAGTGCCCAGCATGGACCAGCTTCTCCACTCCTGGGCAGTGTGGATATATTCCAAGATTCAGGGAGCATCACTCCAAGAAACCATGCATGGAGCCAACTGCATGAAAGCTAAACCTGAAATATTTTGGCCTTAGATGTCAAAGTCTGAATCCTTATTGGGATAACTAAAGATCATTTGTATTTCACAAAATTATTCTGAGAATCGATGCTTTGAGCAAGACAGGTTCTTAAAAAGATGTAAAAAACCAGAGGGACATCGTTACCAATTTAGGAGGCTGTACAAAAAAAAAAAATTCACAGATTTTCAATCATAAAAACCTCTTTGGGGTTCTACATCTTACTTTGGATGCAGTTCCCACTACTGCAAAGACAAGCAGTCCCATGGAAATGTCATTCTTCTGCTTCAGAAATGAGTAGCTGTGAAAAACCTGAAGCTCAAAATGAAGAACAATCCCTTACTCGGGTAAACCCAATTAAATTAAAGTTGTGCTCTAGAGATAAAAAAAAAAAATCAAAAAAACAAGTTTTTAAGTCTGCATTAATATCTGGGGGGGAGTTGGTGGAAGAAAATACACTGAACTTAAAAATTCTATTTCAATTCTTTTAATACTTGCTCTTGAATCTAAGCATGACATGTCATATGCAATAGTGTTTTTCTGAATGAGCTTCTCAGTGATGGTCTATTTATTGGAAGGTTTTTCTTTTGAACTAAGAGTTTGTCTACCTGACAGCCAAACCTGCAGAATCTGAAGCAAAGCCTTCATTTCAGATTCAACACCGAATCTGAAGCAAACTCTTCATTAATTCAGCTGAAGCTGAACAGATTTTTTTTGTGTCTCCAGTGCCATCGTGCATTAATGCCACATACAAAAAACAGGATTTAAGTTATTCAGAAACGAAGAAAACAGTCCTAGCAGTTTAGAGAGCTTCTGATTCTTCAGGAATATTTCCTTAATGGAACCAAACTAAAATTCGACGGGGTTTTAGCAATCGTTTCACTGCAGCTGAGATGGAGCCAAGAAAGACCAAACACCAAACCGAGTTCGGTTTGTTTTGCCCACTCTGACCCCACCCTTTGGTGAGCGGGGCAGAGCTGCACAGGGCTGGCAATGCCCGGCCATTCCCGAGGAAGCTCTTCCCAGGATTCCAACACCTGCCCGTGTTTCCAGCCCGGTGTCAGGCAGGGTTGTTGTCGCAGTGACAGCTCTGGTGATCGGGCTGTCACCATAGCAACTTTCACCAAGAACTCACAATGCACCCAAACGAACTCCGAGCTAAATTAACTTATTGCATGTCACCAGTGAGAAATGACTGTTCAGAGGTAATTTTCTGTACTAATATGTAATAGAGTTAACTCTCTAAATTGAATTAAATTAATTAAATGCCACTCCCAGTAAATCAGATTCTATTACATGAATGTTAAAAGAAATTAAAGATGTTTTAATAAAGATTACTAATAATAACTTAATATTATTACTTCATTTTAATTCAAAAATTCTGCTCAGTTTATTTTAGACACATGTCTTCCCCTCACTAGGAAGGAATACCTAATTACTTCAAATGCATTACACACAGTTACTTCATAGAAATGTGCTTAGACTGAGCTAATAGAAGTAACACCAGCATTTTAAGGAGAAATACAGCTTGGCTTAATATGTGTCACCCTAAAATTCTTTCTCTGCAAATACTTTGGGTAAATTCCCACATCTTCAATGACTGTGTCCAGCTTACAAAGAGTTTTATTTCTGTTTTTTGCAGAAAGAAAGGAAAATGTTTTACAGTAAGTCCAACTGCAAACAAAGAGGAAAACACCATGTCTGTCTAGGCAGGGTACGAAAATAAGAGCTCTTTAATGGCTTTACAGATCTACTAAAAAAAGCATTAGTAAGTTTGATTTTTTTAAAGTAGTTGGAGTAGGATAGCCAGGGGAGGCAAATCCAAGATGCTCCCAGTTCCTCACATAAATAAAAAGTTATTGTAGCTGCCAGCTGATAGCGTTAATGCTGTCCCCACGACCCTGACTTTAACTTGTACTACAGACTCATCAAGACACTTCAGGCAAAAATGGGCCCTATCTAACATTAATCACTTTTCAGAAATACAACCCACATTACTTCTTTAGTTTTCAGAAAGAAACTCTGTTAGTGCTGAGGAGGGAGCTGGTGACAGCAGAGGGAGCACACGGCACTGTCACATCTGCCACCGGCCACAATGACGTCAGTTCTGGGAACACCCAGAGGAGAGGCAGCACTTCCATTAAAATAATGCAGTAAATAAGGATTAAAACATCTCAAGCAAATGTGAAAAGCAAGGGTGCATTAACACAGCGACAACCCCGGGGGTGGAACAAGCTGAGCTTCAACATCCCGACTACATCCCAGGTATCAGTAAAACGGGATTATGGATTTAAGTGTTCATTGTTGCCGTGCATCTAAGTCATTATCCAGAGATTTTAAGTTAGAATTAGGGTTTTTTTAGGGTCTTAGTAGACACAATAAGGCACCAAATCATGAAGTGATCTTTTCTGGGAAGGAAGAGCATAACAACTGAGAAGGCTGAAGATGACCTCCTATTTCAGTTCCCACAGTGACCACTGGACAAGACTAGAAATAACTATACAACAAACAAAGAAATAATAATTATTACTCTTGGAAGCTGGCAGCAAGATATGGAAATTATAGCAAGACAGGAATTATGATGAAGCCTATTAGAAACATGGCACTGAACACATTATTTTTAATATCAAGTTCCTTCCATAGAACACCAGGTTGGAAGGGATCTCAGTGATCATCTGGTCCAACCTTTCTTGGCCAAAGCACCTTTTCTTCCTGTTTCTCTCTGGAGACTTTTTCCTTTTGAGAAGAAAGTCACTCCTCGGATGCCTGATGTTCACAGGTACACCTGAAAAGACCTGACAATGAGGCAGCACAGGACAACTTGTCACCTCCAGCACTGCAGGAAGTGCTCTCATGGTTTGCCAACCAGGCATAAACAACTGCAGTGGAAACTTGGGAAACTAAAGCAAGTAAAACAGTTAAATGTATACTTCAAAGGACAACCTGCACAGGGAAAAATGTTAGTGAGCAAAGAGGAGAAACAGGGAGAGTGTGAAGAAGAAACTCTGTATTATTAAATCTACATCCTCACAGAATTAGAGAACGTATCTAAAACTTGGGAGTTCCTTAAAGCAAGTCCAGTTCAGGGATAGGTAACTGAAGGAGAATAAGCAGCACTGCTACGGAACAGCCCAGATTACAGAGCTGTGCAATGGGGTAAGCTTGACAGGCACAGAAAACAACCTTTGGTTTTACTTGTGAAAAGCAGCAGATTATCCTTACACAGTTAACTCAACAGTATTTAATAATCCTTCAATTAGCATGCTAGTTTTGGCTGGGACAGAGTTAATTTTTGGCTGGGATAGAGTTAATTTTTTTCACAGTAGCTGGCATGGGGCTGTGGTTTGGGTTTGTGCTGGAAGCAGGGCTGATAACCCAGGTGTTTTCACTATTGCTGAGCAGGGCTCACAGACAGCCAAGGCCTTTCCTGCTCCTCACCCCACAGCGACAGGGAGGAGAAGGGGGGGCACAAGGAGCTGGAGGGGACACAGCCAGGACAGCTGACCCCAGCTGACCTGAGGAATATTCCAGACCAGATGGCATCGTGCTCAGCATATAAAGCTGGGGAAGAAGAAGACACAGGGGGACATTTGCAGCAGTGGTGTTTGTTTTCCCAAGTCACTGCTACGTGTGATGGAGCCCTGCTGTCCTGGGGATGGCTGAACACCTGCCTGCCATGGCAAGCGGGGAATGAATTCCTTGTTTTGCTTTGCCTGTGTGTGTGTGTGACTTTTGCTCTACTTAAACTGTCTTTATTTCAACCCACGGGTTTTCTCACTTTTACTCTTCCAGTTCTCTCCACATCCCGCTGGGGGAGGGTGAGCAAGCGGCTGCTTGGGGCTGAGCTGCTGCTGGGGTTAAACCACAACATACAGATACTGCACTTAAAAAATAACTCTGGACCAACTGGAAGGCCTTCCAAAGAAGAGAAACATAAGTTATTATGGTTTGGAAAACAGCTTGAAAACACTAGCACAAGGAAAATCTGAATGGGCTGTTAAGTGAAAAACACAAAAAGGTCCCTGCAGAGGAGGGGAAATCTGCCCTCCACACATTGGGCAAAGCAGCCAAGAAAGAAGGGGCTGAAGTTACAGGAAAAACTGTTCAGGCCTGTACAAAGATGACTTTCCAATAATAATCAATACATCTTTCAAGAACTTTTGCTGGGCCTGTCAGAATGGGGAGAGGGCTAAGATAATCCCTTCCTGCTCATCTAAAGGGATATATGTAGTCCTGTGATAATAAGACCTCGATGTGGCATTTGAATTTTAAACAGACTTGAGGAATTGTCAGTTCTGCAGCTTAGTAACTCATGTGCTTTAGAGCAGAAGTTCATGAGAGCCTGTCTGGCCTTGGAAAGGTGAAAAGTCTGGCTCCACAGACTGTTGAAAAAAAGACAGCAACAGCAGCCAAATCAGGAATGATGCCAGAAACATTAAGGGCATCCTGAAAACAGGAGGACAGATCTCCAGGAGACTATGATAACACAGAGAACCACTTCTGTTAACATGGGAAGAGGCAACTGAGAGCCTGAATCTGGCCTCAAGTTCAGCTGTTCCCCTTGGGCAAACAGTAAGAACAGTTGACACGCTCAGGGCAGCTGAGGAGCGTCTGAAGTATTCAGTGCTGGTGTTAAATGCAGTCCCACAAGACAGCTTAGCACGAGCCACTGCTGCCATTCCACAGCACCAGGGCAGGATGCCTAAAGGGAAAATCACCTCCTCTCATGGTGATCTTGGACCTACAATCAATCCCATGAGCAAACCACCTCTCTGGATGCTGATGCACACTGCACTGCCTGAGCTAGGTCAGGAATTACCTGAAGGATCACATGCACAGCACACACCTGACCAGGAGTGTGAGAGCTGCTTAAACACACTTTTTAAGTAGTCCTGTAGGATTTGTAAAGTATGGGCTACAATCTACAAGAACTTGAGAAAAACATTAAAATTATCTAGCAAAACACAGGGAAGTCTGGGTTCTCAGAGTAGAGGAATGTAACACCAGAATACAAGGTCCCTCAGGCCAAAGGCTTCACACACAGTGTAAAAGAATCAAACTCATGTTTTTGTTCCCTTTGTTTTCCCAAGATAACCCTCTTCAGTATTTGTACAGTAACTACCCCCTAAGAGCATGTATTAGAGTTACAGTTCAAAGCTGATTTCATCCTTCTCAAGGAAGGGATCGAGAAACGTTAGAAACCCAGCACATATCTCAAAACAATCATTACCAAAGTGAGCTAATACATTCCCTGATGAACCCCTCCTCCAGCTTACAGTTTGCAGATCTTATCAATATTATATTTATATGCACTACAAGCCTCCTCCACATAGCAAGATGATAATCTAATAATGGAAAGTGGTCAGCACACTGCAGATAAATCAAAGCTCATAGGTTATTTTTTCATGGGAAACTGTGAGCTGCCTTCTCCAGGAAAACTTAAGTGAGCCAGGCCTCAAGGCAGACAAGAAAGTACGTTCATGGACGTATTTCTTTAAAAGAAGAGAAAAAGTGAACGACAGACTTCAGTTTAGAAAGCAAAGGGAGGAGCACACTGATAAACACATAAGCTGTGTTATAAAGCCACTCCCAAGAAAACAAATCTCAGACTTTTTTGGGTGGGTAAGAAAGTAAAGAGATGTGGGGTGGGTGTCTGTTGTGATCAGTAGATACAGAAGTGGAATGTTAAAATGGAAAAATACATCTGGTCTCTAGTACTGGGGCATATAGGCTCTGACGGACAGTAAGTGTCAGACAACACTCTATTTACAACTGGAAAACAGTTATAAGCAGACTGACAGAAGAACAGAATATATGCCAATGCCTGAGCTGCTGTGATGTCAGAAGTGCAACAGTTTGATGTTTCACAAACACACTGCACTGGGGAATGCCCAGCACTGCAAAAGCAGCACAGCACTGGGGATGAAAGAGCCCACTGTGGGCAGATAAATAACCATAACCCAGCGTGCAGTCTGACCCTAACCACCACTGCTAGCATTGTGTAGCTGTGTTAGAATTCAAATTCTAGAATATCCAGTTGTCAACAATTGTATTGGCAGTTTTGTTGTTCAGAAAGCAAACCAGGGATTTACCTGGGAATGCTTCCCACCAAAGGGCACCCTGACAATTAGGTCTAGATGAGAAAAGCCAAACTGGTGTTACCTAATCTGTGCTTACTCTCTCTTCACAGAGTATTCGTGTAGAGATAATATCCCAGACTTGAAATGTATTTGACAATGGACAATGTAAAGGGAAATCTGATGAAAGCATGTTAGTCCTACTGCCCAGGTTATCAACCCTTACAACATTTAGAGCATTTGAAAAATGCTTTTAATTAACTGTGTCTAGTGTTGGAAAGCTCTCATTTTCATCTAGTTTTAAAACTAACTATATACAGGTCAGGCTGCTGCCATCCTCAATCTGATAAGCCCAGATCATTTCCTAATTGAGGAAACTGAGAAAAGGCAAAGCGTGTGGAAGACCAGAGCAATATTCTGCCTGTATTTATATTATAAGAACATCCCTACATTTGCATGATGGCAAACTACCACAGACCATCTCTAAGGAAAATAAAAGCTTGTATTCCCTGATGAGGAATGTGCAAAGCTCACAAGGCAACCACTGACCAGGACTGGACCAGCAGAAAGGAAGCAGCAACAACTCCAGGAAAAGACTGTGAAGCACCTCTTTGGGGGCAGGTGTCCTGTAAATCCAGCTCAGGACAGGAACACATTAGGAAGAATGTATCTCTTGGGTTCTCCTTATTTTCAAACAACCCTGGAGAATTTTGTGTTTGCTTGTTTTTCTTTTTTTCCTAAAAACCTGAACTAATTACTTTGGTGCCTCGTTGTCTGAAGAAAGGATTTATTTGAAAGCTAAAGAGTCTAAAGCTCCACAGGAGCTACAGAAGACTTAAACCTTCAGAGCTGCCAGTACTTGGTTACAGGGCTCTGGGTGTCCAGCCCTGACAAACCCCTCTCCTGCAAAAAGACACCAATTCTCAAAGCAGATCTCTAGCTGGATACCTTTGAAGACCAACATGGACAGTGCTACAACCCCAAATATAGTTTACCACAGGTTATCCACACACTTACTCACTACCTTAATTTTTTTCCTTTACTTCATAATGGCAATGCTGAAGATACCACATAATGCTGCTTACACTTGTGAGAGCAAAAACCCTATTAAATACCACTGAAGTACTGCCACCATGAGAACTCAATGGCTTGTCACAGCCATCCCAACCGAAAAAGATAAGCAGGAAACCAAAGTTTTTTCCTGTACTAGTTAACTCCAAGCCTCCCAGCTCATCCTTCTTGCTTTGTCTCCCTGACTATGCAAATTGCTCCTCCTGTCTGCTCTAATCTTTTGCATTTTCTACTCCCTTTCACCCAGTATTATGGCAGGGACTCACAAATTACCTCCATACTCAGTTCTTTGCAGGCTATAAAACGGTAATTACTCCTCTATCAGAGAAGTTGATATTTCAGTCGGTTTTATGAACAAACTCATGTTTGTTTAAAGATACTTATAATAGCAAAACATCACCATGATAACGTTTATCAAAAAGAAAACATTTTTGTGTTATTAAGCCTTAATGTATGGCCACAGGTTATCATTAAGTTATCAAGTGACTGCATATTAAGATCTAATTGAAGAACTTACTGCAGTGCTCCCCCTCCTTCTGCAATGATGATTTATGGCACATTTTGTCACTACAATGTGCAGCAGTTCAGTACAAACACAGCACTTAACTAACAAGATGGCAGAGGCAGATATTCAAGCATAAGCTATAAATACTCAAATGAGTCAGAGGTTGTAAATCTGTTGAAAATCATACCTGATTTGTAGGCTGGAACACATTTTCTAATCTTATGGAAAAAGCCTCTGCTGGTTCCTACAATAATACGACACAAACCAGAAAAACTCAAGACTTTACTTTTTAAAAAAGACTAATTGTGTTACACACGTAATTCCACCTAAAATACCAACGAAATTCTCTAAAAAGTTTCATTTTCCCCTATTTTCTATGGAACTACCATTAAACATCAGTCACATCTACCACAGCCAGAAAGAACACATTATCAGTGTACACAAACTGCATTTCTGTATGAGGAGAATGGAGGTTACAGGAAGGTGATTCACATCCAAATGAGCCCAACAGAGAACATTCAAACAGCCCATTTGGGGAGGGTAAGTAAAGAATCAATTTAAAACTATGCAACCATCTACATGGCTAATTTGGAAATGGAAATGCCTGGCTTTTAAGACAGGTATGCCACTATTCCTGTCATTTAAATAGAAATGCCAGAGCAGGGGATGGTATTTCAGATATATTCACCCATTCTTTTTTCCCTTTAACTCTCCTTTATAATACAGTTGACCATGGTGCTCCAGGTAAAATATACAGCAATGCTTGTGGGATAAAAAATGCTATGCAAATTTTAAAGCTAACCTGAAGAAAGTATGCCAACATTTGCAACATCACAATGGTTTACCAAGCAACCACATACTGCTAAGTGCTTTCTGTTCTTTTAAGTCCCTCAAAATAAAACATATTAAAGCCTAAACCTTGGTAGAATAATCTTCCAGTCTGCAGGCAACCTTCCTGATTAAAATCATGACAGGGTGAAGAGTCCCAAGACACACGGCCCAGACAGCCTGGGAGGGGGAAAACTCCAGAACAGACCATGGGTGGAAAGGAACAATGCTCAAGATTCACTGTACCCCTTTAACAGAGGGTGGGCAGTGCTGGATGAGCTGCTGAATCCCAGGATTACTGCAGCTACTCCAGCTTCTGCAATCCTGCTTCACAAGCACTGAGCTGAAGTTCCCATTTTCCCCTTGGAAAGCCCACACCTCTCTTCCTGGTCCCATGCCATGAACATGCCAAAGACTGACCTACAAGGATCATGAAGGTCCAAGAGGCAGACTGGCCATCTCTGCTTTTACAGAAATATTGTCCAGATTAAGATTTCCAATCAAATATTGGTTTCCTACTTTAAACTAAAAGTGGTATAGACTCAACTCTCTGTTTGCAGATTCAACACTTACCTTCACCAGAGGTGATGCTGGAGACCTGGGTGGATACTTTGCCTTTCAATTACCATGGTGGATGTTTGAGTAACAACCCACTTAAACTATTTTATATCAGCACTTCAACTTTGCTTTAGACAAAGTGTATTCAGCTGGGGTGTGAGTAAAGCAGCCAAGGAACTGATCACCTGTGTGCCAACTACACCTGCAGCAGGATGGCTGGAAGAGAAGCAGGCAGCAAAACACACTGACCTCATACTATTTATCATGAGCACAGCTCCCCTAAAGTCCCCTATAGTTATTAAATAACAGCCATTTCCCATACTAGTGACTATTTACCATACAGAACAGAACTCTTATTGGTACTTACAGCTGAATGTTTTCATTACAAAAGCCTTTATACACCAAGTTTCTTTATCAAGTGCATATAAACTGGCATGAGTTTACACATGTAAAATAAACACTAATAGCCAGTGCTCAATAGTCCTGTTCTCAAAAAATTACCATAAAAGAACAGTAACTGGATGTGCAATAAAAACCTGCTCATTTCACCTCATCTAATTCTGCAGCGCTCCTCTTCAGCTGAACAGGAAGACTACTTTCATTTGTTCTCAAGTAATTGAGAAACATTTCAGCTACTTATCAGCTCTTCAATCTTTCTTCCTTTCACACATTCCCTAGAATTGTTGCCAACGGGGTATTTATAAAAGATTCAGCCTCACAAAAATACTTTGGCAAACAACATTGCAGGAAAAAAAAATAGAAAATGAAGGAGTTGTTATGTAGAGAAGATTTAAAGGGTTGGATCGTTGTTTAAACAGCAAAAAATAATGTGTTTAAATAGATGCAAGAGCTGTGTGAGGGAGCACTTCCTACCCCTGGACCAGTAACTCCAGCAGCAGCCACATACCTTTCCTCTGTGGGTGGAAATGTGTGTTTATCTTGGAAGGGGTTTGTGCTCCACATCACAAATGGAAACATTCAGCTCGGGCTGAGGCCTCAGGGCAATACTGAACTGACAACACACCACACACACACCCCCACAGGAAACCTCCTTCCTCCTTACTAGTTTCTCTTTCCTGAGGCCTCACCAGAGACTGAACATGCAACAGCCCCATCTCAGCTTACAGAGATCAGAGTGTACAAAGCAAACGAGCTCATTATTAGATGGGACACATCTCCACGTCTGCCTTTGTGCTGGACAAATAAATGCAAACCTTACTATTACTTGCTATTAATTATTAATCTTACTACTAATTAAGAAGAATTAAAAAGCACCTTGATAAGAGCATAGGCTTCCAGCACATCCCCAAAGGGTAAACCCTCCCTCACTATCGACTCCCAAGCTCAGCCCTTCCAACCCACTTCAACAAAGTGTCTTTTCCTTCACAAACACTGCTGAGAGCGAACAAGGAACAATATAAACACACTGTCTCCAGTCAGCCGAAAAACAAACTGAAAAACCCTTCAATATCCCACTTCCAGTTGTGTGGTTTATTTTCTCCAACTGGTGCAAGCATTTCTCACTGCTATGGCAACCCAGTTGCAGAAGTGAATGACACATGCATAAAATGAAGCAATTTTCTTTTAAGTTACCACAAGCAGCTACATTAAGTCATATTTATATCTCACCCACCAAAATCTACACTTTGCAAAATGTTCAGTTTCAGCCCAGTTTTAATCTCTGATTTAATACATCCTGCCTACTGCCATGTGATACCTGATGCAGTCCACTCAGTGTTACTGTGTCATCCTGTCTTTACAACTAATTTAATTACTGTGTCCCAGATAGGAAATAAATTAATTAAATTCAATTATAATCCCTGTGGTTGCCTTTTAGTTGTAGCAGCATTTGTCACTCAACCTTGAAAATGTATCCAAATAAAATAGTTGGTGCAGCACTGCAATAAAGTTTACGGTCAACTTTGAATATCTGAGGAAAAAAGGTTCAGTCAACTTTTTCCTCTCTTTAATTTTGTATTAATATTTTCCGTATTTTAGGAAATTCCTGCTATCTATCGTAAACTTGTGCACATCCCTCCTACAGACAAATGTAAGAACTGTACCATGAAATGGAAAAGCATTCCCACAGAGCAACCTTAAAAGAAATGAGTAGTTGCCAGACAAAGGAAATTCAAAGAAGGGTCACTTAAAGGACTGTAAATAACCCCCAGCCATTGCCCTGAGGATGAACAGGAGGTTTTGTTTCTCTGCAGGACAGATCAACTCCTTCCAAGGACGCTGAACTACAAAAAGGTGCATCACTGCTTCTGACAGATGAAGCAATAAATGCCAAAACTACTTAATCTCTAAGATAACTACCTTTATTCACTGTTGTCTTCTTCCCAATTCATATTTTATAGCAGGAGCACAGGATGATTAAATACAAGGAGAGAGCACCAAAAATACTTGAAAGAAACAAACTCCCAAGCACACCTGAAAAACTGGAGTTATTATCTAAAAACTTAAACTTGGCAGT
Organism: Manacus vitellinus; assembly: GCF_001715985.3. Classification (NCBI taxonomy): domain Eukaryota; kingdom Metazoa; phylum Chordata; class Aves; order Passeriformes; family Pipridae; genus Manacus; species Manacus vitellinus. The sequence continues at coordinate 4,741,017 of NW_021939798.1, read as the reverse complement.
TTCGAGCAATTAAAAGCAAAGCTGTCACAACAAGAGACAGAAATAGTAACATCCCACAGAGGCAAAGCAGAAGGCACTGAGTCTCACTAGTAACAGAAATGAAGAGCCACTGCATTAGCACGTGAAAATGGAAGCAGTTACTCTGACAGCAAAAACATCTGCCACTGAATTGTGATATTAAAAAGTCATTATAATCCATTATAGAACAGAGAAATCTTTTCGCACAGAAATGAGCTGATACAGGGAACAAAACATGCAATACTGCAGAAACAGAAACATTATATTTAGCTAGAAATCGCTCTCATGCATCTTAATTCCAAAGGTTTTTCATGTGCCTAAGACTTGGTGGGATTTAGCTACTTTTGCTGCCTTCTGGAAGCAAAATCCACTGTTATAAACTGCATGAGATCTCACAGGGCAGATGCAACAGAATTCAAACTTCCTGAATTCACACTTTCTACACAGGAACAACTTGGAAAGAAAAGGACAGAGTTTCAATAAATTACTTGTTACAGTGTCTTCATCACGTAGTCAGGTCTTTATTTTTCTGAATTCAGTATTACTGAGGCAATACTTAATTTCTGCTGTATAAATACATGAAAAGTGTTTGAAACATAAGTTGTTTAGTCAATCCCTTATGTTAGGCTTGGCTCTTCTCTAATTCCCAGTCTTTGGGAATCTGGGAAGCTCCACTTGCCTGTCACCTAATTACCCAGTAATAAATAACAGTGCATATTAACTGGTTCAGAACTGTTCCACAGCCTGAGTTTTGTGTGCTGCCAAAAGGACAGACCAGACAAAAAGATTTCTCCCAGGGCACCTGGGAGCTCAGTGCCCACAAAGGGGGATCCAGTCCTTACCTCTGCTGCTCCTGGGACTGTGCTGCAAACCAGCCCCAGTCTCTGCCCAAGCAGAAAACCCACCCAAGAAAGAAAAATGGGCAGTGGTGCCAGTGGGGGGGAATAGTTTTTAGTAAGTTCAATGAACTGAGTTTGCCCACTAAATTGAGTTGAATTGTGCATGCAGAGGCAGAGTGGCCATTAGTTGCCTTTGAAACAGATAAATAACTAACAACTAAATGGAGAACTACATCTGTCCTGAGACCAGAGAAAAAAAGAGGACAAATGCTGTGTCACATTTCACAGAAAATTAATCCATATATTCTTGTCAAAAAGCTGCTATAGGATACACAGCAATATAAGCAAAAGCTGAGAAACCCAACATATAGTCAGATCCTCCAACAAAACTTTAGGAACAGAACTATCCTAGTAAGATATACTCTCCCCAATAAACAGACAGAAAGAATGAAAAGCAGAAGCACTCCTTTTTTAAACAAGCTCATAAAAATATCAAACAGTTCACAAAGAATAAACATGAATTTACCTTTGGTTTTTTGTTCAGCAGCCTGAAAGAAGAAAAGAACAAAACAAATCAACTATTTGTCAATACTCAAAATTATACCTAATAATTATAGGGCTGCAGGCCTAACTTTGTGCAGGAAGTCCTTACACAAATCAGGCATTAGTTCCAGTTAAGAACTGGAGAATGTTAATTCAACTCCACGAATTAGAAATGTAAGAATGGCTACCTCTGTCTGATTGATGTCAAAAGCAGATGCAAAAGAGACAGTATAAAGTATGGCAAGGGGTATGGCAGTGACCCCATCTACCCATCTAGTGTTCTCTCTCTTGAGAAACAGAGGCTTTCTGAACCAAACATTATGTTTGTGAACTTTTTAACACTCAGCAGAAGTAACTTCTGTGAACTTGTCCACCATCCCTTTGGATCCACACACACTATTGGCTTAGACACAAAACCTGTGAAGTTTTTATCTGTTTGGAACCTACCCCACTTTTTTTATGATGCCTAATTTTTATACTGGAAAAGACAGTGATCGATTCCTTTTTAAAATCAAAACAAACAGTGTAATCCATTGACACCTGCAGGTTACTCTTTGGAGTAAAGGGCTCATTTACAACAGGAACACCAACAAACCTTTTTCTGAGCACCTTCCTTCTTTTTCTTTTCTTCCTGCTTTTTCTTTTTCTTTTCTTCCATCAAATGTTCCTCTTCTTGTGTTTCTTGTTCTTTCTCCCTGATAAGAACAAAGGTTGGGAAGAGATTTACAATAAGACCAAGTTTATCTAGAAAGGTGAACAATCCACACTTTTATTGCCAACTTTCTACATCTCATGTCTAATAAAGGCTGCTTCTAATGCTGCAATAAAAGTACTAAAAAAAAAGCTGTTCCAAAATTGAAACTAACAACAAATAAACCAGTAGGCAATGAAAATTCAGAAAGGATAGATTGTATTTGGAACCTCTTTCCACAATCATTCACAAGTACTACTTAATATTAAGCATATTCTAGGAAAAGAAACTTTAAAACTGAAAAAAAATGAATAACCCTAGGTAATTAGTGCAAGTTTTGCTGGCTTTCAACAGCTGTGATTCACAATATACTTTAAAGATCATGAATGAGTACATTATTTTTGAATTACTTTTCTTTTTTTGATCAAACATGTGCTGTATTAATTTCTCATACACATCAATTTTGTTCTCTAGACTTGTACACTAAGATCCGGAAGAAATCCAATCATATTTTGTGTTCATCCTATAAATTCTAGCTGAATCATTTGCATTAATACAAAATAGGACTGTTCCAGTAGCATCTTGATTAAAATTTAACCTGAATTGTCCCAAATCGAGAAGAAAACCTATTTGAAAGCTTCTTATCTCTGCTATGTCCATCACTGTAATAAATGGTTATAGCAGTGACCCTCCCTAACATCCTTCCCAATAAATACCAATGCAAATAATTCATTTACTTCTCTATAACTATTTTATCATCCTTGACAGCTCTTCAGGTCCTGATCATTTATCAGCCTTACAGATCTTCTGAGAAGGCTGATTCTGATGGGTTGAAGCCATTACTATCACTATTATTAGATTCAATGTCTTCCAATTACTCCCCAAGACCACTTCTAGCCTAATTCACTACTGCTTTACATTTCACTTGCCAAAGCCTACAGCCCCCCCCCTTCTTTTTGTTTAGATTTTTTTCTGTTGTTGCTAAAAAAGGTTTTTTTAGTAACAAAACTCTCTGCTTAATTGTTTAATCACAACAGGTCTGTGTGTGTCTCAGCCCTTTGGCTGAAGGACATTTCACACATCGTGTTTTCAAACATTCCCCCTGAAACATTTTGAATTTAACTGTTTCTTTCATTTCCCTTTTAACAAATTTGCCTATTCCTACATAGTTTGGCTTTTTATAAAAAAGGAACATTGTAATAAATTTGAGATTTCAGCTGCTGAAGGGTGTTTGCCTGAAAATACTGACTTTGGCCACTGAAGATGCTTTAATGCTTACACAGATCCTGCATGGAGCTCCAGACTAAATCAAAGCAGATTCCCCCCCTTTCCTTGTGTTACCCAAACCAGTAAACACTACACTCAGCATTCCACAGGTCTAAACTTAGGTGATAGTGCCCTTTTAGACACTTCACAGTACCCAAATTATGTGCAGAAGTGAGATATATGGGCAAGACCCAGGGACTGGAATAGCAGCTGGAGGTCAGGCACACCTGGGAGTGCCTGGTGCACCACTGGAGGGGTCAGGACATCTGAAATGGCATTAGATATCTGTACTTCAAATACTGAATCACTTCCTCTCATGGCCAAAATTTCATCACCTGCATGACTGCTCAGCTTTATTCCAGTTCCAAAGGGCCACCCCTTTCAGAGCTCACACTGTAAATCAAGGTTTGAGAAACGTTTGCTCCCAGGAGTTGCAGGTGGGCGTTTGCAACACATGTTAAATTGCACTTAAGAAAAAGGTACTTAAAACTGTACTTTTAAAAGGCTTCTTCTAGGGCTCTGCAGAAAGTGATAACTTACATTGCCAAAAGAAACTGAGTTGAAACCATAATAAGAGCCTTTATTCCTCTAAGCTCTGGAGGAGAACTGAAGTCCCCAGGATCTCAGGAACTACAAAGAAACAACATCCAGTCCCTTCATTTTCAGTGCTCCCTACCCAAGTCACACCAGACTCTACAAAGCCTGTGTTCCAGTGAACTCTCCCAAACTGTCAGACTATTGCCAGGGGAAGTTCAAGCCTTTTTTTGGTGTTTTTTTTTTAAAGCAGGTGAATGAGACAAGTCAGTGCAAAATGAGAAACTTTTTGGCTTCCTCTTGTTAGCACTTAAGAAAACCCATGGCATTACAGCAATTCCACTACACCACAACTACACTTCAAACCCCTTCAATACTCAGGGTAGTATTTAAAAACAAAACCAAAAAAGCCCCCACAAAAACAAACCACCACCACTTTGCTTTATATGCAGAGTCTTCTTTAAGCTACAGAAGTATTTATTTTCTTGTTAGGCCTCTTTTTTTAATATCAAGTTCCTTCCATAGAACACCAGGTTGGAAGGGATCTCAGTGATCATCTGGTCCAACCTTTCTTGGCCAAAGCACCTTGTCCAGTCAAACCTCAAGTGTCCAACACTGGGGATCAACTTTCATCACTGCCAAAGTCTCAATCCTCATGCTGGACTCCACTATGAACTTTGGTTTCCAGGTAATACAAATCAAAGAAGAGCAAACGTTTTGCTCCCTTAAAAATATGAGACATTTTATAATCATATTATCACATCAATTACAACATCTGAGGTAGAAGGGCCACTCTGCCCCAAAACCTGGGTTTTGGTTGTGGGGGTTTTTCACTCCTGATATTAAAATAGCCTCAGATTAGCTCAGAAAATGATATACTATAATTTTTAATGGAGTTCAATTTTCAAAACTGATTTACATAATGACACTTCTGAACACATGTGCTTTAAATATGCTTAAAATAGAAATGAAGCTCCAAGCGGCCCCTCAGATGACAACTCTTGCTGTCACTAGTCAGAAATTAGTCATCTAAGAGCAAAACAAAAGGAAAACAATAAAAACATTGCTATATAAAGTTCGATTACGTTGTCAGAGGCACGTGTTGCAGCTTTACTTCCTGAGAGACAGTTTAATCTTTATTACAGGAAATACTCTAAAACATTTATGAACACAAAGCTCGTGTTTTAAACCAGGAGTGTCTCAGAATATCCTTGTAGGAGTTTGCCTTTTTAATATATATGGATTGGATGTATCAGAAGCGTGGGGGATTTTCATGAGCAAAGGGTTTTACCACAGAATCAAGTGTTGTTTTCACAGGTTGCAAACAGCTTATTAAATCCAAGCCTAAACCAAGGTTATCTTTAAAGTGCATGTGCTTAAGAGCTCTCAGAACAGGAAAATGAGAGGAACTGCAGGTCATGGTGAGAACAACCTGAGGACTGTGGCTCTGGTCTGTCAGTGCCTGTTGCAGAAAGGCTTATTAATCCCCTTTAAAAAAAATAACAACTCTCAGATGATTTATTTTTTAGGTTAAGTAAGAACTTGAGTTTTCTAGTTGGTATCAGGCATTGGATTGCTTCCACAGCTGGTACTTTGAATTTGAGCTAATGTGACATTCTGATAGCATTTTGCAGTACACCTGTGGGGAATATTGTGTTCTTAAACAAACTTCAAGTAGAGTGTGTTTTGGAGTTCAAAGGTTCCTGCAGTAATTGAGGACAAAACAGAGACCTGTCTCTCCAGTTCCATGTGACACTGCTCCAAACCCCAACAGCCTAATGAATTTTGTTGTATCAGTAAGATGCTGAAGGTTTATTTAACAACACAGGAAAGCTACCTCTTCAGCACAGAATTATTAATCTTGGTCTACAGATGCCTTTGTCTGGTTTAAACCCCATATCTTAATTCCAGAATAACTTTTGTACCTTAAATTCATATCCTGCTGGAATAACCTCTCTTGACAGTTGTGAAACTTGCTATTACTGACAGAAATCCTACAAACTGCTCAAGTAGTATTCTCATTTTGACTTCCCTCACCATAAAACAGGCCTTCCTGCATTCCTGTGCAGGTGTTTTTCCTAGCAGTGAGGATGGGAGAAAAAAGAAATGAAAAAAAAAAAAAAGAAAATCTTTAAAGTAGAATTGTAAGGAACTGGCAAATAATCACCCAAAGGCAGTTACCAGTGGAGGCTTTTTGGAAGGAATTAATAGATGCATACAAGAGGGTCTGGACAGCACAGACAAGAAACACAAAGTAATCACGAGTTCTCAAAATCTGGTATCACACATTTTCAAATAGAGACGAAGAAAATTAGTATTTAGAAAGTTCTTCAGGATCTGATTCTAAACGGTAAGAAAGAAGTGGCTGAGATAACAAAGGGAGAAAACAGCCTGAAGAGTGGTGATGAAAAGGGGTGTAAAATTGGGAAAAAAAAAAAAAGAGCAGCAAACTCTGGAAAGGCAGGTTTCAATTCATTCAGGGCAACTGAGAAATACTGTCCCACAGGACGAGGCAGGTGTTGTTTCTTGGAAATCACCAAGAATCTAAACAATGCAGATCCCCACATGTGTAGGAGGAATACTACATAAAGCAAGAAGTCACAACAGCAGCAGCAGTCCTTGTTTTCATGACTTCTAGAACAGACAAACTAAAACTCCACATTTTCCTATTGCTGGTTTTGTCTCATCTTTACACAGCCCAGCTCTGTGACCTTTCTAGAGTAAATACTGGTGAAGGCAAGGAGCTGGTGTGACGTTGAAGTGCCAGCTTTGTTCCCTTGATATCCAGGCTCAGTCATTAATCAAGGAGAGTCAAGCTGGTCCCTAATTACAAGCTCTCCAATCACCTCAAAAAGAAAGCAGCATGCAAAACTAGGTCAAATAAATAAGAAGGAATATGAAAAAAAACCCCAGCACAAACACATGGGGGACAAATTGAGGACGGCCAACAAAATATTAGCACCGTGCATATAAAAAGCAACAATAAATCAACCTTTAAGTGCTTCATTAATAAGCAAGAAGAAATATTAGTTTTGATTCTCAGTGGGAAAGGGGGACTAGTGACAGATGACCCTACGAGGGCTGAAGTGACAGTACTTTTCTTTCTGCTTTAGCCCTCTCTAAAGAGGTCAGCTGGGAACAGATGGCCAACAACCGCCTGCGCTGGTGCTGAGCCCCCAGATGACAGCACTCCTCTTCTCCCAGGGATTTCGTGGGGCTCTTCCCTGAGGAGGGAGGCTTTGCTCCAGGGGCAGCAAAGCACCAACAGCCAAGCTGCTCCTGCCCCCAGCATCTCCACCACCACCACTGCCATGTTCCATTCTGGCTCCCTCCCCAAAAAGGGCTTGCGAACACGGCTCCAAGCAAGAAGCTCAAGATGTATTTAAGTTCCTTCTCCTAAAATTTGGGAAGAAGGAATGATCTGGCTTCTCTGGAAAACTTCATGAACTAGCAGGGAAGAAAAGGAGATGGAGCTAAACATTTTGCTACCACTCCAAATAGGAAATCAGACCAGCAAAAATAAGAACAGCTTAAAAAGTCCCGAGAGAAACGGGATGTTCCTCCACTGGCTGGGCCTGCTGTCATTTACCACAGGAACAACTGTGTCTAAGTCATTTAAGCATGAGCAGAAGGTGGGTAACACTGTGGAAGAGCAGCAAATGACAAAGACTGCATATAATTTACAGGGGAAGAGAGAAAAACATCATCAAGAATTTTGGCCGGGGTGGGGGGGGAGTGATTTTTTTCCTGTGGCACAGTCACAGGTATTTTTGAAAAGGATGAAAGGGAGGCAACAAAACTAATTTACTGACTTTTCAACCAATGTGCAAAGTTTTGTTAATAAGAACATGGTTCCTTTATAATTTAATAGTTTTAAGAACAAGGTACATAAACTTACAATAAAACACCCACAAACCCCTTCCAACGAGGCAGGGAATCAATGGATTTTTGTTGCAGTATGACACATGGCCAGCAGCAAAATTTTTACTAACCACTTTGCTGCTGGAAAAATGTGTGCACTTACTTAGTTTCCAGAATATGTCAAGCCATGGGGTTGCCAAACAATTAAGGAGGGACAGTATGGAGAACAACATGATAAACCCAAGATGCAGAAAAAAAGCAGAGTAATTCAGTGAGGAAAAGTGCAGGGTACCATGTTTGGTAGGAATAATCTTAAATAAATAAAGCATAGGGAACAACTGGCTGAACACCAGTTTTGGGGAGGAAAAAAGCAGGTGTTAGAGCGGATCTCACTGCAAAGGCAAAGCAACAATGTCACAGATGGTCAGAAATTCATCAGCTGCTGTGCTGTGTCCAGTTTGGGTCTATCTTCAGCAACAGAAATACAGGTCAGCTGGAGAGTCAATAAAATAGCACCAAGGATCAGAGATCAAAAAAGCACAGGCTCTTGGAAAAAACTTCAGACTTGGATTCAATTAATCTAAAGAGATGGCAACCCCGTTATTCAAGTAGGTGTTAAAGACAGAGGTAGAGGAGCACAGAGTAAAATCTTTCTACTTTAGCTGTGGTAAGTAGCACCGAATTAAAATTGTAACAAAGAAGATTTGGATTAGGCATAAAGAAAAATCCTCCTCACCAAAGCATTTAAAAAACCCCAACATTATAAGAGATACCAAATCTTTATAAATATACAGTTGGAGGAGAAAAGAGGAAAACCATAAAAAGAAAGGTTTATTTTATGAAGTAACACTGATACAAGGCCACACCGTGTCCTGGACACAAAGACAATCAGTCTGGAAACTGGAGGCCTCTACCCATTCACAGAGTAAAATCCTACAATATCCCTTCAAGGGAATTAATGGGGGAAAGCCCTCAGTCACACCACTGTGGAGAAGACAAGTCTGTGGAGGAGTTATATGTACAGGTGTGATCACAGAGCTTGAAACTAAACCCTGTAATTTCAAAGTCTGGGCGCAAAATTATTTCCTATGGGGAGTCCTAAATGAAGTTTGACAAGGGTTTTTGTTTGACCTCAATTTATGATTTAGTAATCCCACATTTTGGGGCCTCTCACTGTCAAATCATGTCCCTGCCCTGCACTTGTCCCTCCTTAATACATGATTTGCTTTAACAGGGGATTCCTTCCTCTGAAACATCAGATATCACCCACTGCCAACAGCTGTGGGCCTGGGACTTTGATGCCCCCAGTTTCTTGTCAACTTATCTCGAAGAATGTAACATAAAACTTATCTCCTAAACAAGGACAGCAGCCTGATTCCTATAGTCACTTAGAAAGTCCACCAAATTAGGAATTTGTGCAGGAGCAGAGTGCAGATGCCATTCAAAAAACACTCAATAAACACAGCATCAGTTGAGAACGTGGTGTGAAAAGCAACATATTCAATTAAAGTATCTTACTAAAACTACAGGCAGGTTTTAGGTTGCCCGAAAGACTGAATTAATAAATCCTGCTCTTACAACCTGTAAAATACAAATTCCACGACCAGAAGAAAAAAGAGCACCTGTGTTCCACACCCTGTCTCCAGGCTGCATCTCCAGCAGCAGCACATGGAGTTCCTAACATGCCATTTTGGATTGCTGGGCGAAGAGCAGTAAAATCCTGGCAGGACTCCGAGCAGAGGAGAGTGCCAGGTACTGTTTGCCTGCAGGACCTGGGCTCCTCCTGGAAGTTCACCCACTGTTAACTTATTGTGACCCTACTTTATGTAGGTGTAGGGTAAACAACCACTGCAGTAGATTAGATTAGAACAAAAATAAAGCAGACTAGGCAGTTATTATCATGCAATTCAAGGCACACTGACCTGGCTGTGTTTCAGCTTCTACTGGTTGACTACCAGTCACTAGGGGTGGGGGGAAATCCCAGAGTAGAAACACAGTCTTTATAAACTAAGGATGCAGATGAACTATGAGTCAGGAGTTTGAAGAGTCCATGTTTAAGCACTTGCCCAAGTCCCAGTGAATGTTTGTTGGGTTTGGAGGTTTTGTTTTTCACCTACAGGCTTCCTTTTGTTTCCATTTAACACTCCAATTTCTCCTGGACTGTAGCAGAGAGGGACAGTGTATTACTGAGAGTACTGGAGTACAAATGGGAATGTTTAAGATGAAGTATGTTACATCTTCATGACTAAGTACTGCAGACCACAGGAGTGGATCTGCAGAGCAAAACTATTGGTGCAGAGGATTTCACTGCCACACTGTCCCTGTTTCAGGTGAAGACCAGCTCCAGTCTGCTCCCATGTACACCACCCTCACCTGCAGCAGGAAAGCATTAACTGCACCCTCGGAACTCATCGTCCAATGCCATTACACTTAAAAGGAATCTAATAGTTGCAGTCCAAGACACATGATGCCAATCAAACATGGAACTCCCCTCCAAACCAACAGGCTCATGTAGATGATCCTACAGGGTGCAAAGCTGCCCTCACACAGGTACATCCCCTCTCCTGGGAAGGTGTTGCTCCACAGTGCAGGACTATTAGTGCCCATGCAACCTCCACTCTGGGGCAACTTAAGGAGTTAGTAGGTAAATGTGGGCATGGGCTAAAACACTCTTCACCAAACCTCACCCTCTCACCCTCATATACATGTCAGACATGAACCACATCAGAATTTGCTCCCTCAGCTGGCTGACAACACCCCAGCAGACTTCAAGTATCCCATTGTGTGCACCACTCAGGCTATGCAAGATCCAAGAGAAAAAAACCCACACCCCCAGAAAAAGCTACCATTAAATTCACCACTCAAAGCAGGCAACAAACAGCACAAAACATGCTATGAAAAACAACTCTCCTCCCCCAGCAAACACGGACCAATTGGAAAATTAAGCTATACACTGTGAAAAGTGCAGATAACCAGATTTACTTTCCTAGTGCTGCCTCCCTCCCTGGCCTGATGATAGTTACCAGCAGTTGATCTGGCATCTGCTCCAGGGCTCGTCCCCAATCTTCCTGGGACATAATGCACAAAGGAAAACAGCTTTGGAATCCAGCAGCTCAGCAAGAGCACAGCATTTGTCTCTCCAGATACTGTTTGCTATTTTGGTTTCTGCAAATACTTCAGTAGATGAGAGCCCTGTGGCAACAGAGGCAAACCCACACTGACCGACTGCCCAACTGAGTTATCTCCCATTAACTGACCCAGAAGCAACCTATGGACAAGTTTGTGTCCCAAATTATTTGGATGAGCTCGAAGGAGATGTCAGAGGAGCACTGCTTCCTGGGGGGGCTGCACAGGGATACTGCAATGTAGGAGGCTGGGAAATAGGAACAGGAACAGCAGCTCCACAGGATGCTTTGCCACGCAGCACAGCCACAGGGCTCTGAGAGCTGACCACTCCCAGGGCCAGAGGCTGGTGGAGCATCCCCTGTCCCATCCCCTGTCCAGCAGTAACGGGCTCAGGAGGGACAACATGTGCTGCAGGTAGACAGGGCAGGAGCACCAAACCTTCCCAGCCCTCCAGCAAACACAGCTACACCTCCACGATTCTTCATTAAAAAAATGGCAAGTCTGCACAACTAAAATCATGCACTCTTTTGCCTGTAAGGATTTAGCACCCCTAGTTCTCCTTTCCCCCTTCCCTCACAGTGATATGTGATATATACATATTTCTGAGCCCAATCACTTTGGTAGCAGCAGGAGGTGAAAGCACAGTGCCAGAGCTAAAGATGAGGTTGGTGCTCTCACACAAGTGGGGGCTGGACAACACAACCCAGAGCATCAAAAAGCAGGAAACAGAATTTACACTGATGACAGGTATGTTTATGGTGCTACTCTTGTGCTTGTTCTGGGAATAAGGTGGTGCCAACACACCTTCAGCTAAAGGCACCCAACCACAGTCACAGACATCCACTGTGTGTCCACATTCATGAGTGGCTCCAGTGTCATTAAACAGGCCCAGGAAGATGAGGTCTGGAAGCAATAGCCCTCCTTTAGGCAGAATTCCTGCCACGGGCACAGCAGAAAACAGAAAAATGCATGGACACTTCCCTGATTCCTACCCACAGGCAGGGAAGCTGTACCAGGGAAGACTAAGAATAACACCAGCACACACCAGCACCACAGTGAGGGGCAGCAGGTACCAGACACACACATGTCACTCAACTTATACACTGACCTGCCCATCTGAGATGACCTCCTGAGTCCCCTCCAGCCCCAGTTTACCACAATATTGAAGTCATTTCATTGATGTGTGGCAGAAGCCTGTAGAAACCAGTCTCTAGGAAGGCTGCATCCCATACAGGGAATGGGCCTCTGCTATCCCAGCACTGAGATCTCCAAGTGTCACCTCAGAAAGCACAAGTGGTGGGAGGGGCAGGACCTGCAGTCCTGGATGGGGGAATCAAAGGACAGCAGCCTCACAGGGAAGGTGTCTCAAGATACAGAATTAGAAAAAAATGAGGCCATGCTGTAGAGCCCAGAATGGAGCACTGCACAGTGCAGCACAGTGAAAGTGGTGAGTGGCATAATCCAGGTGAAGAACAAGATAGATGCTCTCTCTCCACACCACAACCATCCTGCCTTGGGAAGCTGGAGTTCCACTACATGGACGTGTGTCACCTCATTGTACCTGCTCCCACTAAGACATATTGGGTGAATGCACAGCTCCTGACACAACAAGGAAAAATAGGATGAAAAAGGGAAAACTGATGTTAACAGAACTCCCTGGTCTTAGAAACCAAAAGGGAAATACATTTAAAGCAAATATGAAGGTGCAAATCTTAAGATTTTATAAAACATTCTTTTAAAACTTTTATACACAAACCCATAATTTCCTTCTTCTGCATTTTTAAATTTGCTGAGTGAGCTCATTGAGCATTCAAGCTGTTGTCTTCAAGTTTTCCAAATACCATTCTATTTAAAGGCACTGTGAATAGGGAATTCAATTTATCAAATGAATGAAAGAAGAATTCTTAGCAGGAACCCTGGTGAGCTAATCAAGAGTCACAATAAAATGTCAGGGGTCCTGGAATTCTCTGCAGGAGGTTAACACCAAATTTGATCCGAGTCAAGGAAGACAAAACACACTATAGACTAATAAACTGTACTAAAAGTCGTGCACTGCGAATACGTGAAAGTTTAAACACAAATGAAGAAAATCTACTTGTTTGTGCACTTTTTACACATTTGGTGTTTAACCACAAAAAAAAAATCAATGCACTGCTCACCATGATCATTTCATTCAACTTAAAGACAACACATTCTGAAGCTATTCAATACATTTTGAAGCTATTTAGTTTTTGTTCCACTGTCTCTTCAGCTGCAATGCTGTTTTGAAAACTACTAAAGCAACATAACTCAAGAGATAAGAAACTCTTACATTACTCTGTACCTATCCTTAGGTTGGAAACTGGGTCCACAAAATTCAGAAAAAGATTTATCATCCAAAGTTAAGGAAATAGCACAATCCAAGGCAGCACCTTTCCCTCCACAAATCTATGAGTTTAAAAGAGTAGCTCTGCAGTGCTGAAAAGGTAACCCTTAAAACTTGATGAACTCGATGGAAATAAACTTCTCTGTTCCTCTACTTGGCTTTCAATAGTAAAAGCATAAATTAGAATATCAGATCCACCATCAGAATGGGCCCTCATCCATTTTTCAACTTAGCAAATGAATAGCAGCTCCACAGGGGAGGAGAGACAGGGTCAGGGAAGAGATGGGGAAAGGAAATAGCCGTAAATGATCTTCCAGGACAGGAAAACTAGTTGCAGTAAATACCACTTTGGAAATCAATTTATGGTCAATTACGATCTTAGTAATAACTATTTTATGCCTTCATTTAGTGCATGAAACGCCCAGGGGAGCAAATATTCTCAGAAATATATCCAGTATGTCTCCAAGTATGTTATCTGATCAGGAGATGCAGACAGAATTCGAGAAAGAGCAGCTCTTGCTCGTCTAGATGCTGATGGAGGGACTGGGGATGGGGGGAAGATGGAATCATGGTTTCAGTGCAGTTGACTATCAGAAAGTTCCAATATCACCCAGATAAAACAGACTATATCTATCAGTCTGGGTTATTTGCTTCAAAAGCAATGGGGTTTGTTATCACTGCAGTATTTCCCCCAGAAATCTGTGAAGAACATTTCATTTTCACAAACATAAGAAAAAAATTAAAGTTGAGGGTCTTTTTTCAAGGAAATCATTACATAAATATCCCTCCACTAACCCAACTATTGCTTTATTCAATTACTACATGTAAGTGGAGTACCAGAGTATAAAGACTGACATCTCTAGATAATGTACTGCTGGTGTGTAATGATACTTAATTGGACCATCCTCTTCTAAAGTGAGGGACTTCTGTGAGTTTGATTAGAAGAACAGAAATAGTAAAAATTACACATTCACCAAGCTCCAGTAAGTCCCATATAATAAATCTTTCTCCTCTTTATACAGAGACTCTGCTCCTCAGCAGCAGCAATTCTATTATTGTGACAGACCAAATTCGAGTTCCACACCCAGATCAGACAGTTATATTTTATTGTGATCATACTAGAACACATTAAATAGCATTTACTTTGCTACCACCATGCTCTCCTCCTTCCTTATCAGAAGATGCAGCATCTTCCACATTAATTTATTTTCAAAAGGCTGAAGATAAACATACACCTCATTATAGTTCATATCAGCAAAGAGAAAACAAATAATTTCACAGGCAGGAAGATGGAGAGGTACGTTATGAGCAGATGTGATCAGCACTCTTATGCCTACAGGTTATTTTTAACTAACTGCAGTTTTTTTCAGCATCACAGAACAGGAAGGAGGTACAGAACTGGGCACTTAGAGCATTCCAGCCGTGACCCCATAAGGAGATAAGGATGATTAGATTTGCAGAGATGGAGTATCTTTTGTAAGAGACACACTTTCAAGTGTAGCATCCATTTCAAGGCTGACATCGTGGAGAAAATTCAGACAACTCAAACACTAGAAGCAATTCTCCTGTGTTAAGTAAGCTTGTGCACTTGTTAAATGCAGTTGATTAAAAATATTGAGAGAAGAAGAAAATTGAAATGTACAGACAGACAGTAGAGGGATAACAAGGAATCCTGCTCCAGACTGGCTTTGGTAATACACTTGTGTAAAGAGTCTTACTTGATTTACACACACCCCATTAGGTTATGCCTGCAAGTGCTACTACAGTTTTTAACTTCACATTTCATATACAATATCATCCTCAAGGCTACTGTGAACATACACTGAGTTCAAGCAAAAAAATCACAAACAACCTCAAAGACCACCTTCCTTGGTCTGTCAGTGACCTTGCAGGAACACAGGAAAATGGCAGTCACACATTATGCTGATTTTTTTTTCCTTGGCATTCTCCCTGAACTGCCTTTTTTTTCCTAGAATGGTTTGTGTTAAAGCTCTGGGCTGATGCTCTTTTGTTTACCAGTAACCAGCTACTGTTTAAAAACAAGGCTCTCCATTGTCAGCACCAATGAATGACGGGAGCATCAGCCATCAAAACACTTTGGAATTCTGAAGAGCTAAAAGACCTGAGAGTCCAGGGCTAGAGCAGCACTGAAATTGGAGTGACACAACACAGATATCTGGCTGAGCCTAAAATAGACTTGGCAGAAGTCATCCTGGACTAACAATCGATCTGTGAACATACTGACCACCCAGAATGTATCCAAGCCACTGCCAGTGCTCCCTTATCCCTCAACCAAAACAAAAACCTCTCCCATTTCCCACCGGGAAGTCTTGGAAATGTAGTATGAGAGACAAAACTGTAAACTTCATGCAGACAGAACACAGTAAAGGAAAAAAGGAGTAGGAAAGAAAACAGCACAGCTAAAAAAAAACCAGTTAATGCCAATCTAGGGGATTCCTCTTGGCCAAGACCATAACAAAGGCAGCATCCACTATCCCTTTGGAAAGTCATAGGAAAACATGCACAGACCTCATGAACAAGAAGCTGGGGAGAGGCAGGCGGGGGGGGGCGAGGAAGAATGGATCTGCCTCTGGAAAACACCCATGGGCAGCCACTGAACACTTCACAGCCCAGGGTGGCTGTTTTCCTTGGGTGGAAGGGGGGTGGGTGTTATCTTTTCCTAAATGAGCCTATAGCTGGTAGCTGCATGATAACTATTTTGAGACATATAAACATATTTTTCTCTGGGGTTTAATTACCACAAAGGATGCCAACCGATTTGACAAGTCAATTTTTCTCTCAAATAAAAAAATACCCAAAAACCCCAACCTCATTCTCTAGCAATTCAGAGCTTAAAAGCAGCCCAAACATCCAAGGGATAAATATTAGCTATTTTTTTAAATATAAACCAATAAGCAATTGTTAGCATTTCTCATAATTGAGCTTATAAACATAGAATTTCCTGACTGCAATCTAAGTAAATGTATATCTACCTTACAATTTTTTTTTAAATGGCTGTACATTTCAAACCCCAGAAAAAGCAGGTTGCAGATAGCTGTTTATTACAAATGACTTCCACCTCCTCCACAGCCCTCAAAGGCAAACTATAAAGCTGTGTGCAAAGCCAGACAATCTGGGCACCCAGCCATAAACCATCACTGCTGCAGCACAGATAACTGTTCTCGCTCTCAGCCATCCTTGGCTGCAAACCCACGGGGAAGAGCTCCAGAAAGCAAGAGCTCGGTACCGTCAGGGCTTCGAATATTTTATGAGCTTGAATTACAACTACGTTCAAGACCTCAGTGCCGAAAAATTACAGTGCTGATTCACACCCAGGGCTGAGACCAAAACTCACTCAGGCTTGCTTGGTACCCTGAGCCATGAGATGTAAGAACAGCCCGTTATTTTCCAGCTGTCTTCAAGTGACAGAAGCCTTTTCACTGGGATGAAGAGGGAGATATGTTACACTTTAAAAAAAAGACAAAGGAATGAGATGCATGTTTTCAAGTGCTGCTGTGTTTTCTTCCAGCGATACCATCTTTGATACAACCTCAAGGAGCACTGTGGCTATTCTGTGCAAGCACAGGTAGTTTTGTTATGATCAAATTCAGATATTTTTATCCTGTGCGGGAGATTTTAAAACATATTAGTGACAGGAAGCTGCAGAAATAAAGTTTCAGAAAACACAGCTGTAACTGTGTGAGTGAAGCCACAGTGAAGTTAACCACGATTAAGTAATTTTAGAAGTTAACTATCATTAAGAAATGATAAAATAACTGTAAGTACGTCTACTTTGGGAATTTAAGATGTACAACTAAGCCATGCTTTTGGCAGACAGTTTTCAAAAATAGCACAGATTCCTAAAGGAAGATCAAATAATACTTTGATTCCTCTGCTTTCATACATTAAGAATAACCATCTTTCATTGCACCAATAGCATTTGCCAGTGAAGAGACTGCACAGAGCACATAGATCATTTAGTAATGCAATTTACTGTCACTCCTAGATCATCTCCCCATTCAATAAAGTATACTTCTCCTCTAAACACTATTTGCCCTGGCTGATATCTTCATAATACAGCTGAAAACCTCAAGCCATTATCACTAGAAGGCATCAGCTGATCCTAAATTGGCTAGACTGCAGCGTCACAGGCATTTAAGAGGTTTCCTTATCATTCATCTTTAATACTGAGGGATCGACACACTCCTACCTGCAGCTTCCAGGCCAAAGGGAAACCTTCTAATGGTATTACCATTATCTTGTAATCTGAATTTTAAACAATTAAAACAATAGCACTTTTGTGTTGCAGGTCTCTGCTGTGACCAAAGATGATACATTTTCCATCAGTTCTCATGTTCAAAGTCTTCCATAAAGCACTGATTATTTTTTTTTTAAAAGCAGCAATATGCACCCTGCATTTAAGCTGCTGAACCTTCAAAGAGAAGCAGCAGTGTAACAAGGCACTGAGATTTAAGTCATCACCAGAGACTATTTGCTTTACTTAAGGAAGGTTTGGCCATTTCATTCTAAATCTGCACTTCTGGTGTAGTCAATACGCTCTGGCAATTCTTTCCAAATGAAAGCCTCTTTTTACTGAAGCAAGGGATGGCTCCACCCCTGACCTCCTCCTTCAGCTTGTTTTGGAAAGGGGCCAGATGACAGCATTTGGAAAAGCGCATGTTTATCTCGGCGAGGCCAGCTGCTAAGTTAACATATTACCCGTTCCCACATACACTGCTCTTGGTTAAGTCTTCACAGCTAAAACTGAAAGTAAACGCTGCCCTTGGGCTTTTAATAACCTGAACACGAAAGAGAAAAGGAGTCTCCACGGCATGGAGCACCTGAACGGGCTGGAGAAGTGTAGGTTAGTTTGAATTAACAGCAGGCAGTTAATCTGGAAATAAATTTCATGGTCTTTCTGAATGAAAAACAGAAGGTTTTATTACTAGACTAATTTAAAGGTAAGCTTTCTATAGGGTTGCCACTCAGCAACAGTTTGCTCCAAGACTCAAGGTGATTATAAGCCCCTGGTTGACAAAACCTTGATCTTGTTTTATAGTTACTCCAGGTCGGCAAGGTATGGAACGTGGGGGCTTTGAGAACTTCAACAAAGAATCTTCAGGTTAAAAGCAGTATGTTATTTCTCATATTAAGGGAATTTTGTTTATAATTTTCAAAGTCTTAAAAAGCTCATTGAAAGGAAAAAGTATAGAATTACCCTCCTTCCCTTAAACATCAGTGAAAGATCACAATTCACCAAAATGCAGAGCTTGTTATTTTAACAGGAAAGACAAACCCCGGAATAACAAAAAAGAAATTAAGCCAGACAGGTGGGGTTTTCATGGATCCCAGCAAGGTCCATCAGGCTTTGCAATGGCAGGGAAGGCAAACCTCATCCACTCACAGGGGATCAGATTTTGGGAGATGCCAGGTCTGAAGGTGAACCTCCAGGTCCCCAAGTGGTTCTTCAGCCAAGGGCAGTGTCCCAGAGCAAACTCCACTATCCTCTGTACCAGCCTGGAAACGGCACGGCCCAAGGCTGCCCACAGGGACATTCCCGGGCACTGGGAATGATGCCCTGCACCACTGACAGCCGAGTTACAAAATAATCCCAGCGCTGTAAAACACATGTACGAGCACACACAGACCACTCGTATGTAACACACTGCTCGGGTCCAGTCAGCTCTTAGCCTGATGGACACCGATCCCTGAATTTGTCAACATGGCAATCCACCCAGAGAACAACAACATAAATATTTCCTGTATATATCCTACAGCAATCCAGACGAGCTCCCACTAAAAAGGTTTGCCTGCCTTGTTTCTTTCATTACTATAAACAAAACCTTTAGACACAACTACAAAATATTGCCTAAAATAACACGCATCCCCTCTTGCCCTGGAGCAAGTCCTGGCTCCAGCACAGTTTTCCCGATGCCAGCACCTGCTCTCCAGGGGCTGGACTGAAATGAACCTTCCTCATCTCCCCAGCTCCGTGCCAGGCGGATCCCTTTAAGTCAGAAATGATCCGTTCTCCTTTGAAGATAAGGACAAAGCGACGCAAGGCATTATTACAGTACTGCTGGTGCCCTTCAGCACTCATTTTCCCTAAAAAAAAGTTCAAAACAATCTGATTTACTACAGCTTTCTTCACAGACTGAGTCACGGGCTCGGAAGCAGCAAAGGTGACCCAACGCCCGAGGATAACACAGCTTCTGTATCTCACCCAAAAAGCAACAATCTCACCCAAAAAGCAGCATCAGTGTTACCAATGACAGACCGAGCCTCCCACAGGCTGGAGCAGTTTTCTCACTGGCGTACGCAGGGCTGACACTGCTGCTTTCATGTTCTGGAAAGGATTCCAGAAGCCAGAGCAGGAACGCCAGTGCATCCGGGGGCTGGGTCCTCAGCACACCATTTTGAGCTCACAGATAACACACTGGAGCGGCCAGACCGATATCCCAGGGATTTCTGAATTTGAGGAACCGCGATGGTGGAAAGCTGTGTGATGTGCTTTAAGCACAGGTTGCACCCGCTGCAAATCACCTACTATTTCCTTGGAAAACACAGGGGGAAGCAGTGAGAATCTGCGCGTAGCTTCCCACCACTTTCTTGAAAATTATTATTAAAAAATTGTAATATCCGAGAGGAAACTGCGTTTAAATTCTCAGCCGTAGGTGAAGGCGAAAAAAACCCACCCACCGCATGGGATTAGGGCAGGATTTGGAAGCCATGCCTTCCTCCCCCAGTGCATCCAGCAGCAGTGCAGACGTTCTCCTGCTCCTCCACTCTGGCATTGTCCTCAGGTCCACGGCACCACCGACACCCACCTGATTTAAAGCTCTGCACCATCGACCAGCCCACTAACAGCGGGATTTATTGGAATTTTAATTACCTTAACCGGCCTAATGTCCAAAGCAAATTTCTGTATATAAATTAGCATAATTCGCCAGATACATCCATATGCAAACGAGAGGGAAAATATGCAACAGACACGGGAATGACGTACCGAAGATTATTTCTAAATTTAAACTGGCTGTTAGAATAATTGAATAAATCTCTTCTCGCACTTACACTGGAGTTGTAGCAGAAAATAAACTACCCACAAAGACCAGCAGCATTACATTTAATGGAAAAACAGGGAGAAAAAACCCAACTGAGTTCAATAAATCCCATAATTGAACCTTCAACTAATTACATATTAAGAAGATTAACCTTTGACACAAACTTGTGATACAAACAAAGAAGCCTCAAACAATTAATAAACTTCCAGTGTTTCAAGATTTCTCAGGTTAACAACTGAGCCCTCCCCGTTTTCCTCCCATTCTGCGTCGCAGTTAAAGGAATAAACTCTGTTTCATATTCTCTCTGCCCCTGGACATTTCAGGTTTAGAGGAACATCTCTCTCTGAATACTCAGGAGAAAATTACTGCGGACCCCCACAGCCTCATTCCTTGGGGGNTTGGGTGAATGCACAGCTCCTGACACAACAAGGAAAAATAGGATGAAAAAGGGAAAACTGATGTTAACAGAACTCCCTGGTCTTAGAAACCAAAAGGGAAATACATTTAAAGCAAATATGAAGGTGCAAATCTTAAGTTTTTATAAAACATTCTTTTAAAAGTTTTATACACAAACCCATAATTTCCTTCTTCTGCATTTTTAAATTTGCTGAGTGAGCTCATTGAGCATTCAAGCTGTTGTCTTCAAGTTTTCCAAATACCATTCTATTTAAAGGCACTGTGAATAGGGAATTCAATTTATCAAATGAATGAAAGAAGAATTCTTAGCAGGAACCCTGGTGAGCTAATCAAGAGTCACAATAAAATGTCAGGGGTCCTGGAATTCTCTGCAGGAGGTTAACACCAAATTTGATCCGAGTCAAGGAAGACAAAACACACTATAGACTAATAAACTGTACTAAAAGTCGTGCACTGCAAATACCTGAAAGTTTAAACACAAATGAAGAAAATCTACTTGTTTGTGCACTTTTTACACATTTGGTGTTTAACCACAAAAAAAAAAATCAATGCACTGCTCACCATGATCATTTCATTCAACTGAAAGACAACACATTCTGAAGCTATTCAATACATTTTGAAGCTATTTAGTTTTTGTTCCACTGTCTCTTCAGCTGCAATGCTGTTTTGAAAACTACTAAAGCAACATAACTCAAGAGATAAGAAACTCTTACATTACTCTGTACCTATCCTTAGGTTGGAAACTGGGTCCACAAAATTCAGAAAAAGATTTATCATCCAAAGTTAAGGAAATAGCACAATCCAAGGCAGCACCTTTCCCTCCACAAATCTATGAGTTTAAAAGAGTAGCTCTGCAGTGCTGAAAAGGTAACCCTTAAAACTTGATGAACTCGATGGAAATAAACTTCTCTGTTCCTCTACTTGGCTTTCAATAGTAAAAGCATAAATTAGAATATCAGATCCACCATCAGAATGGGCCCTCATCCATTTTTCAACTTAGCAAATGAATAGCAGCTCCACAGGGGAGGAGAGACAGGGTCAGGGAAGAGATGGGGAAAGGAAATAGCCGTAAATGATCTTCCAGGACAGGAAAACTAGTTGCAGTAAATACCACTTTGGAAATCAATTTATGGTCAATTACGATCTTAGTAATAACTATTTTATGCCTTCATTTAGTGCATGAAACGCCCAGGGGAGCAAATATTCTCAGAAATATATCCAGTATGTCTCCAAGTATGTTATCTGATCAGGAGATGCAGACAGAATTCCAGAAAGAGCAGCTCTTGCTCGTCTAGATGCTGATGGAGGGACTGGGGATGGGGGGAAGATGGAATCATGGTTTCAGTGCAGTTGACTATCAGAGAGTTCCAATATCACCCAGATAAAACAGACTATATCTATCAGTCTGGGTTATTTGCTTTGAAAGTAATGGGGTTTGTTATCACTGCAGTATTTCCCCCAGAAATCTGTGAAGAATATTTCATTTTCACAAACATAAGAAAAAAATTAAAGTTGAGGGTCTTTTTTCAAGGAAATCATTACATAAATATCCCTCCACTAACCCAACTATTGCTTTATTCAATTACTACATGTAAGTGGAGTACCAGAGTATAAAGACTGACATCTCTAGATAATGTACTGCTGGTGTGTAATGATACTTAATTGGACCATCCTCTTCTAAAGTGAGGGACTTCTGTGAGTTTGATTAGAAGAACAGAAATAGTAAAAATTACACATTCACCAAGCTCCAGTAAGTCCCATATAATAAATCTTTCTCCTCTTTATACAGAGACTCTGCTCCTCAGCAGCAGCAATTCTATTATTGTGACAGACCAAATTCGAGTTCCACATCCAGATCAGACAGTTATATTTTATTGTGATCATACTAGAACACATTAAATAGCATTTACTTTGCTACCACCATGCTCTCCTCCTTCCTTATCAGAAGATGCAGCATCTTCCACATTAATTTATTTTCAAAAGGCTGAAGATAAACATACACCTCATTATAGTTCACATCAGCAAAGAGAAAACAAATAATTTCACAGGCAGGAAGATGGAGAGGTACGTTATGAGCAGATGTGATCAGCACTCTTATGCCTACAGGTTATTTTTAACTAACTGCAGTTTTTTTCAGCATCACAGAACAGGAAGGAGGTACAGAACTGGGCACTTAGAGCATTCCAGCCGTGACCCCATAAGGAGATAAGGATGATTAGATTTGCAGAGATGGAGTATCTTTTGTAAGAGACACACTTTCAAGTGTAGCATCCATTTCAAGGCTGACATCGTGGAGCAAATTCAGACAACTCAAACACTAGAAGCAATTCTCCTGTGTTAAGTAAGCTTTTGCACTTGTTAAATGCAGTTGATTAAAAATATTGAGAGAAGAAGAAAATTGAGAAGTACAGACAGACAGTAGAGGGATAACAAGGAATCCTGCTCCAGACTGGCTTTGGTAATACACTTGTGTAAAGAGTCTTACTTGATTTACACACACCCCATTAGGTTATGCCTGCAAGTGCTACTACAGTTTTTAACTTCACATTTCATATACAATATCATCCTCAAGGCTACTGTGAACATACACTGAGTTCAAGCAAAAAAATCACAAACAACCTCAAAGACCACCTTCCTTGGTCTGTCAGTGACCTTGCAGGAACACAGGAAAATGGCAGTCACCCATTATGCATCTGTACTGCTGATTTTTTTTTCCTTGGCATTCTCCCTGAACTGCCTTTTTTTTTTTCCTAGAATGGTTTGTGTTAAAGCACTGGGCTGATGCTCTTTTGTTTACCAGTAACCAGCTACTGTTTAAAAACAAGGCTCTCCATTGTCAGCACCAATGAATGACGGGAGCATCAGCCATCAAAACACTTTGGAATTCTGAAGAGCTAAAAGACCTGAGAGTCCAGGGCTAGAGCAGCACTGAAATTGGAGTGACACAACACAGATATCTGGCTGAGCCTAAAATAGACTTGGCAGAAGTCATCCTGGACTAACAATCGATCTGTGAACATACTGACCACCCAGAATGTATCCAAGCCACTGCCAGTGCTCCCTTATCCCTCAACCAAAACAAAAACCTCTCCCATTTCCCACCGGGAAGTCTCGGAAATGTAGTATGAGAGACAAAACTGTAAACTTCATGCAGACAGAACACAGTAAAGGAAAAAAGGAGTAGGAAAGAAAACAGCACAGCTAAAAAAAAAAAACCAGCTAATGCCAATCTAGGGGATTCCTCTTGGCCAAGACCATAACAAAGGCAGCATCCACTATCCCTTTGGAAAGTCATAGGAAAACATGCACAGACCTCATGAACAAGAAGCTGGGGAGAGGCAGGCGGGGGGTGGGGAAGGAAGAATGGATCTGCCTCTGGAAAACACCCATGGGCAGCCACTGAACACTTCACAGCCCAGGGTGGCTGTTTTCCTTGGGTGGAAGGGGGGTGGGTGTTATCTTTTCCTAAATGAGCCTATAGCTGGTAGCTGCATGATAACTATTTTGAGACATATAAACATATTTTTCTCTGGGGCTTAATTACCACAAAGGATGCCAACCGATTTGACAAGTCAATTTTTCTCTCAAATAAAAAAATACCCAAAAACCCCAACCTCATTCTCTAGCAATTCAGAGCTTAAAAGTAGCCCAAACATCCAAGGGATAAATATTAGCTATTTTTTAATATAAACCAATAAGCAATTGTTAGCATTTCTCATAATTGAGCTTATAAACATAGAATTTCCTGACTGCAATCTAAGTAAATGTATATCTACCTTACAATTTTTTTTTAAATGGCTGTACATTTCAAACCCCAGAAAAAGCAGGTTGCAGATAGCTGTTTATTACAAATGACTTCCACCTCCTCCACAGCCCTCAAAGGCAAACTATAAAGCTGTGTGCAAAGCCAGACAATCTGGGCACCCAGCCATAAACCATCACTGCTGCAGCACAGATAACTGTTCTCGCTCTCAGCCATCCTTGGCTGCAAACCCACGGGGAAGAGCTCCAGAAAGCAAGAGCTCGGTACCGTCAGGGCTTCGAATATTTTATGAGCTTGAATTACAACTACGTTCAAGACCTCAGTGCCGAAAAATTACAGTGCTGATTCACACCCAGGGCTGAGACCAAAACTCACTCAGGCTTGCTTGGTACCCTGAGCCATGAGATGTAAGAACAGCCCGTTATTTTCCAGCTGTCTTCAAGTGACAGAAGCCTTTTCACTGGGATGAAGAGGGAGATATGTTACACTTTAAAAAAAAGACAAAGGAATCAGATGCATGTTTTCAAGTACTGCTGTGTTTTCTTCCAGCGATACCATCTTTGATACAACCTCAAGGAGCACTGTGGCTATTCTGTGCAAGCACAGGTAGTTTTGTTATGATCAAATTCAGATATTTTTATCCTGTGCGGGAGATTTTAAAACATATTAGTGACAGGAAGCTGCAGAAATAAAGTTTCAGAAAACACAGCTGTAACTGTGTGAGTGAAGCCACAGTGAAGTTAACCACGATTAAGTAATTTTAGAAGTTAACTATCATTAAGGAATGATAAAATAACTGTAAGTACGTCTACTTTGGGAATTTAAGAGGTACAACTAAGCCATGCTTTTGGCAGACAGTTTTCAAAAATAGCACAGATTCCTAAAGGAAGATCAAATAATACTTTGATTCCTCTGCTTTCATACATTAAGAATAACCATCTTTCATTTCACCAATAGCATTTGCCAGTGAAGAGACTGCACAGAGCACATAGATCATTTAGTAATGCAATTTACTGTCACTCCTAGATCATCTCCCCATTCAATAAAGTATACTTCTCCTCTAAACACTATTTGCCCTGGCTGATATCTTCATAATACAGCTGAAAACCTCAAGCCATTATCACTAGAAGGCATCAGCTGATCCTAAATTGGCTAGACTGCAGCGTCACAGGCATTTAAGAGGTTTCCTTATCATTCATCTTTAATACTGAGGGATCGACACACTCCTACCTGCAGCTTCCAGGCCAAAGGGAAACCTTCTAATGGTATTACCATTATCTTGTAATCTGAATTTTAAACAATTAAAACAATAGCACTTTTGTGTTGCAGGTTTCTGCTGTGACCAAAGATGATACATTTTCCATCAGTTCTCATGTTCAAAGTCTTCCATAAAGCACTGATTATTTTTTTTTTTTTAAAGCAGCAATATGCACCCTGCATTTAAGCTGCTGAACCTTCAAAGAGAAGCAGCAGTGTAACAAGGCACTGAGATTTAAGTCATCACCAGAGACTATTTGCTTTACTTAAGGAAGGTTTGGCCATTTCATTCTAAATCTGCACTTCTGGTGTAGTCAATACGCTCTGGCAATTCTTTCCAAATGAAAGCCTCTTTTTACTGAAGCAAGGGATGGCTCCACCCCTGACCTCCTCCTTCAGCTTGTTTTGGAAAGGGGCCAGATGACAGCATTTGGAAAAGCGCATGTTTATCTCGGCGAGGCCAGCTGCTAAGTTAACATATTACCCGTTCCCACATACACTGCTCTTGGTTAAGTCTTCACAGCTAAAACTGAAAGTAAACGCTGCCCTTGGGCTTTTAGTAACCTGAACACGAAAGAGAAAAGGAGTCTCCACGGCATGGAGCACCTGAACGGGCTGGAGAAGTGTAGGTTAGTTTGAATTAACAGCAGGCAGTTAATCTGGAAATAAATTTCATGGTCTTTCTGAATGAAAAACAGAAGGTTTTATTACTAGACTAATTTAAAGGTAAGCTTCCTATAAGGTTGCCACTCAGCAACAGTTTGCTCCAAGACACAAGGTGATTATAAAAGCCCCTGGTTGACAAAACCTTGATCTTGTTTTATAGTTACTCCAGCTCGGCAAGGTATGGAACGTGGGGGCTTTGAGAACTTCAACAAAGAATCTTCAGGTTAAAAGCAGTATGTTATTTCTCATATTAAGGGAATTTTGTTTATAATTTTCAAAGTCTTAAAAAGCTCATTGAAAGGAAAAAGTATAGAATTACCCTCCTTCCCTTAAACATCAGTGAAAGATCACAATTCACCAAAATGCAGAGCTTGTTATTTTAACAGGAAAGACAAACCCCGGAATAACAAAAAAGAAATTAAGCCAGACAGGTGGGGTTTTCATGGATCCCAACAAGGTCCATCAGGCTTTGCAATGGCAGGGAAGGCAAACCTCATCCACTCACAGGGGGTCAGATTTTGGGAGATGCCAGGTCTGAAGGTGAACCTCCAGGTCCCCAAGTGGTTCTTCAGCCAAGGGCAGTGTCCCAGAGCAAACTCCACTATCCTCTGTACCAGCCTGGAAACGGCACGGCCCAAGGCTGCCCACAGGGACATTCCCGGGCACTGGGAATGATGCCCTGCACCACTGACAGCCGAGTTACAAAATAATCCCAGCGCTGTAAAACACATGTACGAGCACACACAGACCACTCGTATGTAACACACTGCTCGGGTCCAGTCAGCTCTTAGCCTGATGGACACCGATCCCTGAATTTGTCAACATGGCAATCCACCCAGAGAACAACAACATAAATATTTCCTGTATATATCCTACAGCAATCCAGACGAGCTCCCACTAAAAAGGTTTGCCTGCCTTGTTTCTTTCATTACTATAAACAAAACCTTTAGACACAACTACAAAATATTGCCTAAAGTAACAGCCCCTACCAACACGCATCCCCTCTTGCCCTGGAGCAAGTCCTGGCTCCAGCACAGTTTTCCCGATGCCAGCACCTGCTCTCCAGGGGCTGGACTGAAATGAACCTTCCTCATCTCACCAGCTCCGTGCCAGGCGGATCCCTTTAAGTCAGAAAGGATCCGTTCTCCTTTGAAGATAAGGACAAAGCGACGCAAGGCATTATTACAGTACTGCTGGTGCCCTTCAGCACTCATTTTCCCTAAAAAAAAGTTCAAAACAATCTGATTTACTACAGCTTTCTTCACGGACTGAGTCACGGGCTCGGAAGCAGCAAAGGTGACCCAACGCCCGAGGATAACACAGCTTCTGTATCTCACCCAAAAAGCAACAATCTCACCCAAAAAGCAGCATCAGTGTTACCAATGACAGACCGAGCCTCCCACAGGCTGGAGCAGTTTTCTCACTGGCGTACGCAGGGCTGACACTGCTGCTTTCATGTTCTGGAAAGGATTCCAGAAGCCAGAGCAGGAACGCCAGTGCATCCGGGGGCTGGGTCCTCAGCACACCATTTTGAGCTCACAGATAACACACTGGAGCGGCCAGACCGATATCCCAGGGATTTCTGAATTTGAGGAACCGCGATGGGGGAAAGCTGTGTGATGTGCTTTAAGCACAGGTTGCACCCGCTGCAAATCACCTACTATTTCCTTGGAAAACACAGGGGGAAGCAAGTGAGAATCTGCGCGTAGCTTCCCACCACTTTCTTGAAAATTATTATTAAAAAATTGTAATATCCGAGAGGAAACTGCGTTTAAATTCTCAGCCGTAGGTGAAGGCGAAAAAAACCCACCCACCGCATGGGATTAGGGCAGGATTTGGAAGCCATGCCTTCCTCCCCCAGTGCATCCAGCAGCAGTGCAGACGTTCTCCTGCTCCTCCACTCTGGCATTGTCCTCAGGTCCACGGCACCACCGACACCCACCTGATTTAAAGCTCTGCACCATCGACCAGCCCACTAACAGCGGGATTTATTGGAATTTTAATTACCTTAACCGGCCTAATGTCCAAAGCAAATTTCTGTATATAAATTAGCATAATTCGCCAGATACATCCATATGCAAACGAGAGGGAAAATATGCAACAGACACGGGAATGACGTACCGAAGATTATTTCTAAATTTAAACTGGCTGTTAGAATAATTGAATAAATCTCTTCTCGCACTTACACTGGAGTTGTAGCAGAAAATAAACTACCCACAAAGACCAGCAGCATTACATTTAATGGAAAAACAGGGAGAAAAAACCCAACTGAGTTCAATAAATCCCATAATTGAACCTTCAACTAATTACATATTAAGAAGATTAACCTTTGACACAAACTTGTGATACAAACAAAGAAGCCTCAAACAATTAATAAACTTCCAGTGTTTCAAGATTTCTCAGGTTAACAACTGAGCCCTCCCCGTTTTCCTCCCATTCTGCGTCGCAGTTAAAGGAATAAACTCTGTTTCATATTCTCTCTGCCCCTGGACATTTCAGGTTTAGAGGAACATCTCTCTCTGAATACTCAGGAGAAAATTACTGCGGACCCCCACAGCCTCATTCCTTGGGGGGAAAGAGGAAAAAAAAAAACCTTAATCCAGATATTCTAACTTTTAAGAGAAAGCTGCCACGAAGGACAAAGCTGGAGCTCATCTGCTCGCCCACAGAGCAAGCACTGCTGGCCATGCCCTCAATTTTCCAGCCCTGGGATCATTTCCAACACGCTCTGCGATGATTTTCACACGTGTAAGTTCTAAACCAAGAGCACACACGGTCATGCCTTGCAGCAGAACCTGCTATCGTGTCGTGTCTGAGTGGCACAACATGCTTACAAATGGTATTTCAAATCGCTGTTTGGTGAAAAACAGCGACTGCAACAGGGAAAAGGGACAGAGAATGGGATACAGAATTAATTCTAGCATTATTTAAAAAATCCGCAAGTAGTTCACAGGAAAAAAAAAAAAAACGTAAAAAAACAAATGCATTTTGAAGTGTTTCCGGGTGGTATTTGCTTCACTGACTAATAAGCGGTTTACAAAAATATAATAATCTGGTTTAGACTTCTGAGAAAAGGAGGAATGCAGTAGTTTAGCAGGTCTCTTCCCTGCTAACTTCTACCATGCCCGGATTCAGAGAGGCTCTTACCCCTTCTTACCTTTTAGTCTTTTCTTTATGGGGCTCTTTGGCAGCTTTCGATTCAGTCTTGCTGTAAGGAAACAAGTGAGTATTTTGTCTACCGTGTAGGGGTCTTTCTGACGTGTTCCTTTCTTTTTTTTAATGCTTCTTTTTTAAATTTTTTTATAAGTGTACCCGTAATTTCACGAATCTGAATACGAAAAAAATCTCACGCGGCCAAAAAAAACTTAAGTTTTTTTTGTTGTTGTCGTTTGTTTACCCCCCTCAGAAAAAAAAAAAAGTCTGCCACACAGGAGATGAAAAAAAAAACAAAACACCAACAGATCAACAGGAAAACACTATCCAAGTAGAAAAGCAAAGAGCTTCAGTGTTATCCAGCCCAGAGGAGAAGTGCAGCAAGAGCAGGTCCAATTCCAAAACAAGCTTTTGACTTCCAGTGAAGCAAAAATAAAAACCAAAAAAAAAAAATATATATAACCAAGACCAAGAAACCAAGACAAAATACACGTTCAAGTCCCCAGCTAAATTTTTGCACGAGTGTGTCTTAAATACAAGTTTGCTTTTAAGTGTTGCAGCAAAACCCACGAAAAGCCAGGATTTGGAGTTGATCGGGATGAGTTCTCGTGTTGTGTGTGCCTTGATGGGTTCTCAGTCCACATGGAG
>NW_021939798.1:4665546-4708094 GCF_001715985.3 Manacus vitellinus | reverse complement strand
CAGCCCTCCACGATGCCCCCCTGCACGGCTCTGCTGGGCTGTTGGCCCTCGCAGGGGATCCCCATCCTACCCAGGTGCCTCCAAAAATAATTCCAGTATTTCAAATGAAGCCCTGGCTAAGCAAACCGGGGGGGAACCCCCCGGGGAATTGTGCACCTCGGAGAGGGGAGATGGAAATGTCAGGTTTCAGAGTGGTTGGTTTGCCTCCCGCAATAACCACGTTAACTGTTTGTTTGAGGAGAGAATCAGGATTTGGTCTCAAAATAACACGGGGAAGAGTGGAATGCAAAAATGAGTCATTTTTGCTAAAAATTGTTGTGTCTGGGTCTTTCAGCAGATCCTTTCTGGTTCTCTCTCCTCTCCTGCTTCCTCTCCCCCTTCTGCAGCAAACGTTTTGGGAACTGCAGGGAAATCCAGAGCCTGAATCTTTATTTGCTCAGGCCGTTCCACTTAAATCTGGATTGAACGTGGGTTACAGAGCAGGGCTGTTACTGCTGGCAGCGGGATCGCACCCACCGCAGGGTGTAGGGAGTAAGAGAAGTACAGCCCCGGCACGATTCCTGTTGGGATTTGTGATGCCAGCCCCAAAGCCACCCTGTGCCAGCCCCTGGGCAAGCGGCACCAGGAGCCCGGAGCCCCTTGACCACTGGAGGGAGCCCATATTGTGCCAGAATGCAACAGAAATACTACGGGGAAGACAAAAAATACTAAAATATGAAATATCAAATCATTGCAGTCAGAACAATGTGTCTTCTCCAGGTCAGACCGTGATCTATAGCCATGCAAAATGTTATAAAAATCAGATTTAAATGTCCCATTGTACTTCATTGGCACAAAGAAAGGAAAAATTATTAAGAAAAAGGAGCTTTTTTTTTTCCCCCACCACGTTTTGAATATCAGTCTGACACCTTTCAACAGGAGTGAATTCATGCACCACGATGGTGGCAGACCTGGCTTGGAGGGAAAATGCCCTTGTGCCATCCCAAGAGCTGGCACAGCTCCAGCTCGGTCTCCTTGCTTAAATGTAGGTCAGCACCCATGGACTCCTTCCCACACCTACCCTGGAGCCACAGCAGCTCCCACAGTGCTGCTTTCAAAAGAGATTTTTGCTCTCCTGATAAACCAACCACCCCAAAGAAGCAGAACAGGAGAAGCCACATGTCCTGCATAGGGGACAAGCATCCTCATCCTCACCACGTACATAAAGAGGCTGCCCTGCACCAAAAACTCTGCTTGGCAATCAAGCAGAGGAATGTTCCTGGTCCCTTAAATTATGTGTTGTGAACATGGAAATATTTGTAATTCAAAACACGCTTTTAACACACAAATATTTCTGGCTCCGCAGAGTGATGCCAAGTTGCTGGAGACCCTGAAATGTCAAAATGGAATAAAACTGAAAGTGATTTGTGTACTAATCTGTTTTCTTGGCCCTGGCAAAATTACCATCAAAAAGCATGATGTAACGGCAGCCACACAGACACGGGGATCTGTGTTTGATACCTGTGTTCTAAAATACCATCCTTAACAGGTAAAAATGTGTTCTAGTAAACCTTTTCTGTCTTACCTGAGTTGTTTTACCAGTAAATACAGGGCTTTATCTAATGGGAATTTTATTTCCCCCCCCTTGTTTTGTTCTCCCGCTGAGGTTTTGCCCTCCCACTCCCCTTGGGAGCTCACAGAGATCCTGGAAGCTCGCACAGATCCTGGGTGCATTTGCACCTCCAGCACCACGGGCTGAGGCTTTGTAGGAGCTGGTGACTGTTGTCACCACGTACACTTGTCCTCAGTAGCCCCCTTGGCCTGAGCTGACAGGACCCTGGTGGGGCACTGGCTTCTCCTTGAGCTGTGCTTCCCAGAGCTGCTCCGGGCAGCCACTGCTGCCTTTGAACCTTCTCCTTCCCCCCAGCGCTCAGGTAGTCTTTTCTTGTCACACATGAGTAAGAGCAGATGTGAGCTGGTGTGAAGGGGAGGAAAAGGGACATAGGATGCCAGCAGTTCAGTGCTCACAGAGCAGGAGGAATTCCTGTGCTTGCACCACTGCCTTGTAAACTTCCAATTTCCCAATCCGCCTGTGTCTCGGGGGAAGGGCTGTGGCCAAAATGTTCACAGGGTGCTGGGCATGCTGAATGGATGGGTATGAGCACAAAGAGGCAGGCACTCACACAGATACAGCCTTTTCTGTGCCGGGAGTGAGTGACAAAGCTAGGCTAAGTAGAGCTCTTCACACATTCAGGGCTGTGTTGGGGTGGCTCAACCACACCAAGGCAAAATATTCCTCCACTGTAGACTTGACACCTCTTGCTTATTTTCCTGTCATCCAACCGAGTACAGAAGTGGGTCAAAATAGTCACCAAGCACCTCTTACCAAGCGATAATGAGCACACACAAAGCTGATCTCAAAGCCTTGAGGAGAATCCACTCCCTGACGCTGAGCAGGATTTCCCAGAGCCCACACAAGGTGAAGCTACACCTCCAAGGCCCTCCCTTGTCTGAGCTGATTCTCAGAGGCAGAGTGGGCAGGATCACACTGGGAAGCCAGGATCAAGGATAGCAAGGGCTTTTCCAAGGAAGTTATGGATGTATGAGATGTTTGCATGGAGTTCATTCCCTCTGAAGGATGCAAACATCCTTTCTGGCCACCCTACCAATGAACTGTGTCTTTAGGGTGAACACTTAAATAGAATCGTGGAATCACAGAATCATAGAATTTTTAAGTTTGGAAAAGACCACTAAGATCTTTGAGTCCAACCATTAATGAACTGTACTTAACTTACACATCATTTTTTAATGGAAAAACTTGCTTTAATAACTTACGTTTCCCTCCCCGCACTTTCATCCTACTTGCTGGGACCATACCCTACTGTGAGACACCCACACTGGGGTGGTTGTACCCAGCTATGAAGTGCCCTTTCTGTGGCACTGACTCAAAGCAGAAAAGGCTCCTGAAAACCTGGTACCCCAGGTTCCTCCTGATCTCTGGCACAGACATTTCACATCAGCAAAACCACCACGACGAGCATCATCACAGGAGGCTGACAGCTCACCTCTCACCCCCAGGTTGGATGAGCTGGTTCCCCTTTTTTGTGTAACAACCAAACACTTCAAACACTTGCCCAGAAAACACAACATCTGGATTCAATTCAATTCCCAACCTGAGAGTCTCTAACCTGTATTTCCCACGAGAGAGATGTAGCACGATGCTAAACAGTGATCTGGGAAGGGGGAAAACAAGGTATTTTTTATTCCTGCTCTCCAAGCAGAGCTATTGTACAAACAAGAACACAAGTGTCCTGAGGCCAAAAAGCAAGCAAGAAGCACATGACTCCCTATCCCACTTGCCACAGCACACAGCAGTGGTGATAACATGTTCTGCTTATTATCAATAGCTGTTTAACAATAAATACATAATCTGCCCTGAACAGAGTGGGCAGAGCCCAGGACTTGCTTACCCTATAGCTTACTTTGGGGGAGAGGGAACAATGGTTTAAAGGCTGTAACCTGTAAATGCCCACTTTGAGTTGAGTCCATAGGCTGGAGAAGTGTGCAGAGATGCAAATTTCCTGCTGTGCTTCTGGGAGTAAAAAGTATTGCCATTTATCAGTTTCTCTTCCTCTGTTTTCCACCTGCACGGTCATCACTTATTGGTAGGAGGGGGCTGGAACAAGCAGAGGGAAGATACAGACTGTTCCAGTGGCACAGACAGTGCTCATCATCTGGGCACAGCTGCAGATGTTGGAAAAAACCCACTGCTGAGTGTGCAACCCCCTAGGGAAATACTGGAGTTGTCACCTCTGGCACTGGCAAGCTCGCAGGGGCACCAAGCCAAGTGTCCATAATAAGAATACTGCAGCAGAAAGGGAAAAATCCCTGATTGCCCAACATTTCAATGAGCTGGGAGGAAGGTGCCAGCACTTCTTTGCTGAAAACACCTTTCAGAAAAGGTTTTTCTGAGTCTCCCTCAGCTTGTTGATTTTTGCCTTCACCCCTCGCAAAGCCTCAGGCATGTATGGGAAGCACTGGAGCTGTTTTCGTGATGTGCTCAGAACTCAAGATGGTTTTGGTTTTCCTGTTTGCAAGCCTCTTATCCCAATGGAATAAAGCAGAGTTGGAGGCAGGCCACAAAAAGGTTAATTTGCTGTGTATACCAGTTTGACCTTTTTTTTTGACGTGGACAGCTCAAACAGCTGCACCCAAGAAACGCCCAAGGCAGGAAAATTCTTCTGAAACAAGTGGCAGGGAGGAGAATACCTTCTAGCACCCCACCAGCTTTCAGAGCAGCAGTGCAAGAACTTGCAAACACTTGAGTAAAAAAATAAACCCCAGTCCTCAGGCCAGGCACTGCTCCCACACCACCTCCACAGTGCCCGTGGCAACCCAACACCATCTCCTTAGGACAAACAACAGCCTTTGGTGGGGTTTTGCAGCAGGGCTTTATAATATATGTCAGACATCTAATGCTGGGAGCTCTTCAGGGCAAAGGAGGCAGAATGGCAAATGCTTACAGTTACAGCCAGCAACTTCAATGTTCAAGGTAAAAATCAGTTATTATGGGTGAGACGAAAACAAGATTCTTGGGCAGTTTCCATGAGACCAGGTGGTGGATTCAATGGTAAAAGAGTTTTTCCCAATGTCCTGGCTAATCATCATGGGAATAATTTGAGCTCTCTAAAAGCCTCCCATATTTTCAGAGAGCCATAACATCCATTTCTTTCTTTCTTTGATTATGCTGGGGATCGTGGCTGCTGCCTTCCGTCTCCTTGGTGGCTGACAGCTTTCTGAAGGGGATTGATGCCAATATAACATACATTTATTGCCTGCCTTGGGATCTTTGGGTGAAAAGCTCTGATGTGATGACTGCTATTCTTCACAGACCTACCAGGTATCAACACTTCGGGTTGGATTGTACCTAGGGCAGCTTCTGTATTCCTGACAGAGCTGATATGACTTATCCCTGGGGTGAGGAGGTGGGAGAGAAAGAATTGCTTGTGACAGATACTAGTCATGTAGCTTAATGAAGTTTTGCAAGGTGTTCAGAGACAGCAGGATGGGGTCAAATCAGGGAAGGTCATGCCTCTGGAAGCTGCAATCCTGAGTCAAGATCTGGCTTCTCCCCAGAGCCTGTCACTCTGCTCCCAACCCGGCTGGCGGAGCCGCTCGGATTGCAAAGAATTTATTGACACCCACCCACCATCCCTAAAGTTTTATGGCAATATGGATCTATTAGAAACCCATTTTGCAGAGGTATTAAAATAATGAAGGTGAGAATTAAGAGAGCAGCATGCTCCTTGGAAAACCCACTGATCATAATATACTGCTTTAAAGAAAGTTATCGTGCAGTCCTCTTAAAGGAACTTACCAATTAGTCATTGTATCAGACATGGGAGAATTGTTCCCTGAAGAGGATTTTAGGACGAAAGCCATTGACCAAGTGATGAATTTATCACTAGGGGTTGCATGGCTCCATGGATTAAGATGAGATAGCACAGAGTCCTTGGAGAGCAGACTGGTGGCCCCGGAGAGTTTTGGGAAGTCAGAGGCATCGGTGCAGGTTGAAATGACCAGGCTGCTCCCAGGCAGGGTGACAGCAGGTCAGGGAGGAGACATGACACCAGTGGGGTGGATCAGAGCTCCTGCAAGTCCAGTGAGCTCAGGGCACCATGCAGACAGTCCCACAGCTGCCTGTACCTGGGGTGGTGTTGGCTTGGGATTTCCACCTCATGCTCTCCTTCCCCCACGGCTTTCCAGGCCACCATAATGTTCTGTGTGAAAGGAAAGTGCTACAGATTTTCTGATACAGATGCCCCACTGAAAACAGGGACATCAGAGCTGATGTCAAACAGGCTTTGTCAGGGTCTGAGTAGGGAGATTTGTCCATCCTTGCAGCCGAGCTGTGGAATGCCCTGGGGCAAGCCAGCTGACAGCAAAAGTACAAAAATCTGTCATCCACTGAGGCCAGTGGGAAGTGTAAAGCTACACTTTTATACCCTGCAAGTGCTCTTGTTTTCTGCTCTGCTCACACTCCCTTGGCTACCCAGCACACATGTTCAATGGATCAATGTGCCAATAGTTTCCCCCCATCCCAGCTAAAATCCTCCTTCCGTGTTGGCTACGAGGATTAATTTTTTTCTCATGTGGTTTTTCGTCATTTCTCCTGCAGGCACTGGGAGAATACAGGATTTTCCCACAGGAACCTGCTGTGTCCATGCTGGTCCTCTCCTGCTGAAGGGGCCAAGTGATCTGGCCCCTGGAGGATGTTCCTTTCCCCTCTGCAATGTGCTG
This sequence comes from Manacus vitellinus, assembly GCF_001715985.3. Classification (NCBI taxonomy): domain Eukaryota; kingdom Metazoa; phylum Chordata; class Aves; order Passeriformes; family Pipridae; genus Manacus; species Manacus vitellinus. Next base: position 4,701,815 of record NW_021939798.1, on the reverse strand, counting down.
GAGGGTGCACAGGTATGCCTCTCCTACTTGGCTCAGATAACTGAACTTGGGCAGAGGAAGGAGCCACTGGAAAATGCCTTTTCTCTGTGGAGAATCATCATCTCGTAATGTCACATCTAGACAGGATAAGCACACATGAGCCCGTTTCCATCTGAGCAGTCTGGGGAAGGCAGCACAAAAGAAAGAGGGGTTTAATAGGAGGAGGTTGTGAACGTTGTCTGGACTTGGGAGAAATCACAGTATTTCCATGAAATTGGAATAAACTTGCAAAATGCCTTGTTTTGATCCCAGTCATCCCTGGAGGTATTTAAAAGCTGTGTAGCTGTGGTGCTGGGGGACATGGTCTAGAGGTGGTTTTGGCAGTGGTGTGTTAATGGTCGGACCTGATGATCTTAAAGGTCTTTTCCAAACTAAATAATTCTATGATCCTATAAATCTCAATGCAAAGGTGTTTTGTGAGCCCAAAGCTGCCCTCCTCTATTGCTGCATGGCTGAAAGGGGCTCCTGGGGTGACCATGGCAGTCACCCCCTGCCCACACCTCACTTGGCTCAGCTGAGAAGCTCAGCAAAGCCCTGACAAATTGCCAGGGTCTCCTGAGATAAATAATCGCAAACAAAAATATTTGTGTTTACTGTGGGGATTTGTCTGTGCATAATTATGCATTAGTCATTATGAGGACTACAGGAGAGTTTTACACATGTAAATATGTTCAGTTAATTAGACAGGACTGCTTTTGGTTTGTTTCTTCTCTGCAGTCTGATCCTGAAGTCATCAAACACTCCTGGATCACGAGTCGAGTCGGGTTGAACAAGATACGTGAGGAAAACAGCTCTTTCCCTCCTCGTGATGCAGCTCTGGGTATCAATATATATTCCTTTAAAACACTTCTTGTAGCTTTTCTGTTACAGCCTCAAGGTACTTCACACAATGCAGCACAACCTTCACACTGTTCTCTCATGTACGTGTTTCAAGGGGAGATCAGATGGATTTCTCAGGCAATACAATGTAAGACATTATTTTCTTCTGAAACATTTTTAAGTGCAGCAGCTTTTAGTAATCTTCTAGCATCTTCTCCTATGTATGACAAAGTCTATTAGTGTCATTTGCATGAGAAGTACACAATAAATCATTCATGCACAGTTTAGTACAGGTTAAGTGTAACAGCCTAACTGTGATTTTCTATAAGAAAATCAGAGCAGCTCATCAGCTGGTGTAAATCAGCAATGCTCCATCAAAGCCACTGAGTCACACCAAATAATCACTTGGCACAGGGGAAAGATTCAGGCAAAAAAGCAGCAGGGAAGAGCACGATTCCTGCTACACTGGAAGGACTTCCTTTTGAGTGCTTCTCCCCTAAAAACCTTTCCAAAGAAAAGCCACGGGCTGTGGGGCCAGCACAGCCTGGCTGGTCCAAGGCTCTGCTGTGTTTCGCTGCTGGCCCTGGACTCTGCTGTGGGCAGGCTCCTGGAGGGTGGGGAGTGTTCTGGAGAGCCAGCCCAGAGCAGGGCCAGGGAGCTCTGTGGGAAACCTTGGGCTTGCCCCAACCCTGAGGCTGGGAGAAGGATCAAATTCCCTGAGAACCTGCAGCTGTCATTTAGGCAAAAGCCTTAAACAGCAGCGAAACTCATTCCCAACTTCTCTATTGTGTGAGGGTTGAACTAGATGAGGTTTAAGGTCCCTTCCAACCCAAACCATCCTGTGATTCTCTGATTTAAGACAGTCTGTAGTCTATTTATCCATCTCCATTTCACAGGTTGGTTGTTCTCCATGTTTGGACCACCAACCCCATTTGTAATAGGAGGAGGTGTTTCCTGCCCCTGGTGCAGCACAGCAAAACCCTCTTGGGAGATGCCCCTCTTCAGTTGGCACCCAGCCCGGTCCCTTTTCTCTGGAAGGGAAAGGGAATTCCTTTGCAGTGATGTGGAATTTGTCACCGGCTCTGGAAAAGGGCCATGTGGGCACGAGGGGAGCTTAGAGGAGCGAAGGAGTCCCTGGAGGGGGGAGGTTAAGGCCTTGCACTGGAAAAAAATCCTTCACCAGCACTGGTAACTTATTGCCTGGCTGCGGGCACAGGCACTGAGCAGTTCAGCTTTGCCGACGCAGGAGGTGAACACAAGCACGGGTTTGCTCCAAGATGAAGACCTTTCTCCTCCCCTCCTCCTGTTTTTCCTCTCTGTTTTTCGGTCTGGTTCTCGTTCTCACTGCGGCGGCCTGTGGGACAGAGGCTCATTGTTCCCAGAGCTCAGGAAACACGCCGCAGGACTGATCTTATTAGAGCTGGGGCCGTGCCCGGGCCAGCCGGGGAGGAGCCGCCGGCACATCCTCCTCGGGGGGCACAGCACGGAGGGCACGTCCTGGGGGAAACGGTGTGGAAGCAGAGGCAGAGGCAGCCCTTGTCACCTCCACTGCCCTGGGTCATGGTGGGCACTCAGGCTTAATTTTTGGCTGCAGTTTCAGGGCTTTGCTTGTGCTCAAGTGCCTTTGAATCGAGCACTGGGTAGCTCAAGTTGAACAGAAAAAAATAAAGGTGAAAACGCAGAATGCTGAGTCCAGGACCTCAGGGGCTCTGCCAGGAGTGGCAGTGCTGTGATGGCAAGGGATAAGCATAAACAGCTCACTGATTTTGAACCTCATTTGCCAAAAAAAAATCATGCTCATGCAGTCATGCTGCCTCTTCCTTCCCACTGTCCCCCTCTCGTTCTGGAACACAACATTTACTGTGCTCGACAGAGAAGTGATGAAGATGTTTAGATCCTACAAATTTTGATGCAGGGGGTAAAAAAGACTAGAGCAGGGTCTCCACAAAGTACAGAGTGACTCCCTGACTGTGCTCCTGGTTGGACTGACAGCCAGCCAGGCTGATGGAAATGCATCTTCTGAATGCTCAGGTATCAAAAGAAAGTTCAACAATCCCAGACTGCTTATTTGTTACTTATAAAGAACATAATTTTGAAGGCACAGGCTAAATAAGAATTAATTGTGTTAAAAATTCAGGTTAACGAACGCTGTAAGAAGTTGTCTTAAGGGAAATAAAAGGGAACAAAAAAAAAAGTCTCGGGCACTAATGATTAGAGCAAAACCCTGATGTTAGGAGGACTTTGTCTCAGCGGAAGCAAGTTACTCATCTCTTCCAGAAGATACATGCATGCATTGCAAAATGTTTATTTTGTACTCTCTGAAGTGGTTAATCTACATGCAAAGCAATGAAAAGGTGCCTTATTAGGCTAATTGCTAATAAAAAAAAAAAGAAAGAAAGAAAAAAATAAAAAAAACCTCCAGAACTACTGTGAGCAAATATTTAAAAACAGATGCAGAAGGCTGTGAAAACAAACACAATCTCGTTTCTCCATGAAGTTTTCCCACCAGAAATCAGGCAGTTCAAAGAGACGTCCGGTTAATGCGGTACCTCCAGGCTCCCGGCGCTGGAGCTGTTCATTAGCCGCTTCGTAATTCTGTGATGCAGAACTGGATTAATGGAAAGGTGACTGGGAAGCCACCGAGGGACCTGCTAATGATACTGCTTCGTCCTCAGAGAAGTCCTCTCTAGCCTTGCCCACGTGTTGGCAAAACACACACCATCAGGATACAATGCCACATTATCACAAGAAAACACTTTGGAGAGGGGAAGAAGATGTCACCGCCCGGGTGGTGCTGGGAGCTGGCGAAACCCAAGATGGAAAAATAATTGCATGCATGTTTTTTAATACAACAGGATTCCCCCAAGCTCATTAAAGCAGATGGAAGTTTTAAGACCTGTATTACTTTAAAAATTAATTTACAGCTGTGGGGCTTGGTGGCCCAGAGAACATTAAAATGATAAATCCGGAAAGGTGAAGTGAGCAGAAAGGAGGATTACTTTGGTCACACAACATGGCCCCGTGCAGCTGGGAAGGGGAGATGGTACCGTTTTGTTGCTGCCTGGTGGTTACCTCTGCTGTGCCATTTCTGGGCTTAACCCAGATTTTAAAATGTTGTAACAAACCATTAAATTTTCCTCCCAAATGATGCGTAATCCAGAAGCGATCTTGGTGCCTCTCTGCCTCATTAGATACTGGCTGATGTGGCGAGGGAGGTGATATGACCCAGCATCTGCGCTCTGGGCTGCAGGAGAGCCCTGTCCAGGATGGACATCCACACCAGTTCATGGCACTGGCTCGTGACACCGGCTCATTCCACCTTGCAGGGCCCTGCCGTGCTCCCCCCTGCTCCAGCCGGATGGCCCCAGCAATGCCCTAATTCCCGTGCCTGTCTGAAACCACTGCAGCGTGGTGGCGTGCCCGGGGGCTGGACGGGGGGGCAGGCACTTGTACAACTCCCAGCGTGCTGAGTCAGTGCCAGGCAGGGAATCCTTCACCCTACACAACCATCACCCTCAGCTGGGACGTCCCTGCCTGCGGGAAGGGTCACGGATGGAGTGGTGGGACAAAGCAAAGGCAGCTCCTCTGAGCCCCGTGGAGATGGACCATCATTTTGCTGTCTGATTCCAAGTACGGGGTGAGTTAGGTACTGCAGAACAAAGGCTGGAGGCAGGTTGTGTTCAGCTCACACCAGCTACCTCGGGTTGCCGGGAAGAAAGGAGCCCTTTGTTTGGGAACAGCAGCTACTCCCACCAAACCATGCACGGGGCTCTGCGCGTGCAAACCCCTGCGTTACGCACAGCACTGGTTTGGCACAAAATGGTACCTGTTCCCCCCCTCCATGTAACCTGTTCCCTCACTCCGTGCTTCCCCCTCACCCTCACGGGTGTGTGCAGGGCACAGCGAGCACTTCCCAGTTCTCCAAATCTTTGAGTGTGTGGCCAGGGGTGAAATCACATCCCAGGAATGTGCCGCTTTGCACAGCCCTGCAGAGCCCACCTCCCTGTGCCAAACACACCTGGTGTGACCTGAGGTGCTGCCTGCCCCGCCTGCACTACAGCCACCAAAATATGGCTCACAGCCAGCCCACACCAACACAGATCTGGATCTCCAATGCCAGGCTCGGTGCTGGCCCTGGGAATCACAGCCACAGATGTGGCTGGGCTCATGTGCATCCCCATCTCCAGCATCACCTTGCTGCTGTACCAGGGATTTCCTATGTAAAGGCGGTTTCCCCCTGCAGAGAGTGTTACTGGGATCACATGCACTGTGACACCCAAAGCCACAACAGACCCCGTTATCTGGGGGGCAAGGGGCAGCCCTCGCTCAGACCCTCTTCCCGCAGCCTCTCTGCTGCTGCGTTTATTATAACATGCTCCTCGTTTCCTCCTCTCACCCAACAAATTAACTTTAACAGTAAATTAACTTTATTCTGTCGCTGGTCAGCCTGTGAAGTGGGAGAGGGGTGGATTTTCCCCCCGGCCGTTCCGGGAGGCCCCGCGCCTGGCCAGCAGCGCCGTGACTCACAGGCTTTCAGGCAGCCTATTGAAGGGCCCGGAGCCCGAACAAAGCCCCCATTCACTCCCGGGCTCTGCTGGGTTTTTCTTTGAGCCCTCACTGCTTTATTTTTATTCTTTCCCAAACATTGTTGGCTAATTTCATTGACAAAATTCATAACTTGGGGTTGGAGAGCTCGCTCTATTCAGCTGCGAGCGCTGGGGGGTTTTGTTTTTCTTTTCAGTGCTGCCCATCTTGCCTCATTCTCTGCATCGTCCTGAAGCCAGTTTCCAGCCTGTGCTGTGCTAAGGGATGGAGCAAAGGGTCACAGCCCTGCACACAGAGTTTAGGTGCTCCTCAGTTTTTGGATGGAGAAGAAAAAGCGCCACGATAAGATCAGAACCCGAAGCAAGAGAGCGATGCTGGGGTCAGCACAGATAGGACTGAAATCCTGCACTACAGACCTGAGTGACCTCTTGAAATACACAGAAGACATTTAAAAATACAAGCCTGTTTAACTTTTATATCTGCAATACTCTGCATCGAGTCCAGTTAATTGCAGCTCTTTAAAAACATCTGCATTTCATAAAGGACTAACTTTTCTTCCCCTCAGGCTGCCCCTCCTGAGACATCCCTCTCCAGGCTGCTGGGTTACACAGTAATTACAACCCACAAGTACCTGACATCACCACCAAGTGCAGTGCATTATGGTTTCAAAAACAAGAGAAACAATATTGCTCAAGATGGGCCTGAGCCAAAATCCCAGCTCCAAACACCATCATTTTTTCTGGTGGAGTTGAGAGCCAAAGCCCTGCAGGGCAGCCAGGGCCCCTGTGGAAGTGTCACAGGCACAGAATGCAGGAGTCACTTTGTGCTTTGGTAGCACAGAGGACATTTCTCCTCCCTGCTGACCCGGAGGGGTTTAAATACGTGCAAGCAGAGAGCAGCGATGCCGTGCCATGAGAAAAGAGCTCACACAAAAACTGTGCTGGAGGTTAGAACCAGCATTAGCCAGAGCCAGCCTCTGCCCCAGAAACAGCTCTGACCTTCTGTGTCCCAGGGGAGACCTCCAGCCCCACTGCCACCTCTGCCCCAGAGCCACAGCCCCCTTGTCCTGTCCAGCCTAAGGCACACGAGGGACCCGGTGCCAGAATTTGCTAGACCATCATTTTGGGAAGGGATGCAGGCTGGACCCAAAGCAACTCCAGTGGTGAGAGCAGGCAGCACCCTGGGGACCCTGCCTGTGCTGTCAGCACCAGCCCTGCACCAGCACAGGCAAATGCCTAAGGGAAGCTGGTCTGGGGAAGGCACTAATGTCAGTGCAAAATGCTGTGGCTTTGTTGCCTCCCTTCCCCCTGGAATGAGGTGGGATCTGCCTGGAAAGAACATCTAACAACATGTTGTATAGATACATACAAACATACACACATAATATACACACATCATTTGGTTTATGGCCACCAAAGTGCACTCAGCTGGTACCTAAAGCAAAGTCCTTAATGGTGTTTTATGCAGTAAATCCCTTTTCTCCTCCTCTCCAGCAGCAGAGGCTGGCTCTAGGGTGAGAGCAGGGCTGGAGCATCAGCCCCCTGACCTGTGGGAATACCACCCATGACCCACAGCCTTCCTGCTTTGCTAAGCTCTAGAGGCCAGGTCTCTTTTCTTGTTCATTTATTGGCTTGTTTCCCTGCAGAGAGGCAGTGGTTAGAGGAGAAAGAGTGTGTTTTTCAGTCCACAGAGCAAGCAATTTACTTTTTGAGGTTGTTTGCCAAAACCACATTCCTGCTTCAGCTTCCAGTCCAAGCAGAGGGGAGGCTGAGATCAGAAAGGAGAGTTGTGGGCTGATTTTGCTCAGTCGCTTGTGCTCTCTTTGCCTTGTGTGAGAGCTGAGCTCACTCAAGGCTTGAGGCATCCTCTGCACCTTCACATCTGAACAACAAGCAGGAAAAGCAAAAACCACAGGATTTCCTCTGCAGTCAGCAATACCCAATAAATTCACAGCAAGAGCAAGCCTTTAAAAGAAAAAAATAAAAATAAAAATCCCCCTAACCAAACATTTTTATCCTTTCCTGGTCTAATTGGGGAATAAACTTAACATCTAATTTTAAGGATGAAGTGAAAAGGAAAGGGATAAAAGCAAGTCTAGCTGAGCTCTGCACCCAGCCGTGATCACAGGCAGCAGGCTGGGTCTGCATCTCCTGAGGAACCAGTAGCTCTCCCTGTCAGGCTCCAAGTCAGTGGGGCTGTGACAGGAGTCAGGCCCTTTGCTCTCCAGCACAGCTGGTGGGAGCTGGGTGCCTGTCACCACCAGAACCTCCAAAGCTTGGAAAATGATGTGCAGCCCCATCTGGGAACCGCTGTGTGCTGGGAAGGGCTGGAGCGGGGTGAGCACTGGGGGTGTGGGGCTGAGCTCCATCTCCCTTACCCTGGGTGCAGCTCCACTCAGTTTAATGGGGTGATTCCTGGGTGATAACTCATGCACTGTCCCTTGAACCCAAAGTAACCCTAATAGTGCCTTGGATGGGCATCAGATGATTTTGCATGTGTGAAAGGATGCTCTGATAATGCAGAGAGATATGTGCTGCTGCCTTGCAACCCTAGGGAGCCAGGCTGGGGCTGGGAAGCCTGGCTGGGGGTGGGAAGCCTGGCTGGAAATGTAGGGCCTGACCCCTCTTCCCTCTCTCCACACTCTGGCTGCCTCCACTCTCCTGCTGGCTCAGGGCCATCTCTCTGTCTGGATGTGCACAGTCAGTGATGTTGGAGTGTCCCTCACTATAACTGCTTAGCATGGCCAAAAAGGCTGAAAGCTGGACTATTACACACTCAGCTTTCCCTCAGCACTCTCACTTCTTCCCAAAGCCCCACCAGTTTCTGAGCATCACAAAGTTCTCCCAGCCAAAGCAGACTGGGAAATGCCTGGTGCCCATAAGAGGGACCGTGTGATCAAGGGGATGCTCCTGGGGTGCCTTGGACTTGCTGCAGCTGGACAGGTCACCTGGGGCTCTCCTGGGGCTGTGTGGGTGCCCTGCCCTGTTTCCCAGGTCCTGTGGGTTTGGTGCCACTGACACAATCCCCAGGGAGAAGTGACACAACCCCAGAGTGTGGGGACCTTGCTGACAGCCAACCTCCCCTTGCAGCTCCCCCTCAGCTTTGCACTCCTCCCAAAGGCAGGCTGCAATTCTTCAAATGGGAGTGATGCCTTAAGGAAAGATGAGAAGTCTGGGCTTTCTTATCTTTAAAGAGCAGTTTGCAAAAAAAAAAAAAAAACAAAAACAACCACAAAATCTACTTTTGAAACCTGCTTCTGCTTTCCTCACTTTCACTTCCACAAATCCCCCCAAACACACACCTCTGCCACCTCCAGAGCAGCCTGGCCATGGACCTGAGCACCCCGGGGTGATGGTCACCCTTTTGTATTCAGGTGTTATACCACATGAAGAACAGTTAAATGTATATTGGTGCTGCTCCTAGAAAGGTTTTCCATGTACATGATAGCTCTGGGTCCTGCAGGGAGGTGATGCAAAGCTCCATGAGATGAGCAGGGGCCTGGCACCCTGGTCCATCCTCTGAAAGAGCTGGTGGCCCCTTTTCACCAGCAGTGCTGGGAATTATTAATAAATTAAATCTCTTGACTAATTTTTTTCTCTCCCTATTGCCCTTCTCACTTCTATAGTTCTTACATGCTGTGTGTTTGGTTTGGTGTCAGGACCCCAAGGACACAAACCTCTCCTCCTACACAGGGTGCACAGACACCCACGGGTTGCACCAGCTGTTGTCCAGCCAGGAGCATCCCAGAAAAGTCTGGTGATGCAGGGGGAAAGCCATGGTGCTCCTCACACCCTCTCAGAAAGCCAAAATGCCATCCTTCTTGTGGGCACTAAACCACCATCATCTCACACTCCCCACTTAACACACAGTTTCCCAGTGCCCAGCTGGGGGTTCCCCCTCGTTTCCACAGTGACACGGGGACAGGGGGCACAGCTCAGCTTGGCAGGCTGGCGTGTCTTTAGGGCAAATACATCCTTCAGTGGGAAGAAAAAGGATTTGCCTGAAAAGGATTTGTCTTTCTACAAGCAGAAAAGAGATATTTATAAAAAAAAAAGGCTTATAATATACCAGAATACCTTCCTCCCTCACCAAAGGTCAAACTTAGATCCAATTTCAGTCAGGAGGGAGACGTCTGTCAGACAAGCACTAATCACTATTTAGTATTCATATTCACCTATTAGAAGCTCCATGCTGTAAACATGTCTATGAATTAACAAGGCATCTGGCCTCTCTTATACAATATGAGCAGCTTGGATCATAAAGTGTCTGCAGAAAATAAAAAGTGCCTTCCATCTGTCTCTCCCAAATATCACTGCTATCACCAAAGCAAACAGACCGGCTCTTCCAAGGCACCGCCGTCCCCCTCCCCCAGAACGTGTTAGTCAAACAAAAACAAGCGTTTCACGGAGAGCACTTGACAGATCTGAAACGACTCGGAGGAGCCAGGCGCAAATTAAGAACTGGGGGGAAATTAGCTGAAAGATAACTGGGAAAAAAAAAAAAGCTTCCTAATAACAAAGTCTCTTCTTAGCCCTCTGAGTAATTATCCACAGTGCTGGCGCTGCCAACGCTGGGGAAGGTCAGCACTGCCCAGTGGAGGATCCACGGACACGTCAGGACCTGTGCCAGGGCAGAGCCACTGTGGGAATTGCTGTCCCCAGGTTTTACACCTTGGCAGCTTGCAGTGGAGAAGGATATGGCATGATCGTGGTGCCCCTTGGAAGGGCCAGAGACCCACCTCAGTCCTGTTGGGTGGAAAAAGCAAACCCTGGGTGAAGGCCACGTGCCTGACTGCCAGGGGACAGCTCAGCTCCAGTGATGCCACCACAGCAGACTGACTGGAAGTCCTATCCCAGCTCCATGGGCTGTGTGTTCCTTCCAAATCAGAGCAATTAGTCTCATCACTCTGCTGTCTATGTGGAACACATGAGAGATAAAGGTGGATAATTTGTGCCTGTTCCCAATCCACGGGGAGATGGGACAATTCCAGAGGAGCTGTGTCAGTGCAGGACATCCAAGCAGGCTGCTGCCACAAACATGGAATTGGAGCTGCCCTGATGGCTGTGGGAGAGAAGGGCTGGAGCAGCCCCTGTGATGGTCCTGGCTGGGTTAGTGAGGGCCAGGAGGACCAGCCAGAGGCACCAGTGTCACAGCTGGGGCAGGAAACCTTCCATCCCCATAATATCCAGCCACTCTCTTTGTCTTCATGTTCCCCACTGCCTTTCCTCCTCTGGTTTCCAAGTCCACTCCAGATTTCAGCTCTGGTGCTTCCCAAGTAAACCCAGCTGCTGGCAAATGGGGTGGCTTTCTGCTGTCTTGGCTCCTGCCAAGGACTGGATGGGCCTCAGTGTGAAGGCAGGACCTGGAGCAGGGAGATCATCACTTGTGGGGACAGCTGCTCACCCAAGAGGCTCCTGGGTCCCCAGGACAGCACTCATGCCCTGGTTAAAGCTGGTGGCCTTAAACCAACTCAGGCTCCTCTGTCTCAAGGGAAGGGAGGGTCTGCTCTAAACCCTGGCTTTGTTTTCCGAAGATAAATTTAAACCAAGGGGAAGGAAGAATGAGGTTCATAAATCAGGCAGGCCTGAAAATGAGGCATGAAAAATGAATGAATGGAGCACGTGTGTGAGCACTGCTGCCTCGACCTGCTCCACTGGCACAGCCCACCCGTGGCTGGGATCCCCCAGCCCAGCCCTCCCTGTGGCCCCCAGCTCACCACCACTGCTCCAGGCAGACCTGTGGGCTCTCTGGAACTGTTGCCTCTTCCCCAGTTCCCATCCACACAGAAAACACCCCACTTGGCTTTAAGCTTGAGCTGACAGGGGTATGATGGGCTGAGTGGGCTCCAATCTGTGTGCTCAGCAATGCCAGGCTCTGCCTCGCTCCTCTTCCCATTCCAGGCTTCATGTTTTTAAACTCTTTGGATTGCACGAGATGTTTAAGCATAAATAGAGGGGAGCAGAGGGAAGTCATGGCTTTCTGGAAGCAGTTCTCACGTCCCCCACACACGTGGATGACAGAAAGAAGAAAACTAGGAGGTTTCCAGACCTCCCAGCTGCAGACATCTGATGAGTTGGCTGTATCCAGTGAGCCTCTCTCAGCTCCCTCCCTGGCCAAATAGCTGTTCCTAGAATAGTGATGCAGAGCAGTCTGTCTCCTCCAAATCATCCCCTGGGAGAGCATCTCTCTGGGAAAGGGGCTTGCTGATGAACTCAGGCATTGGGAAGGGATCTGCACCTCTGCCATAAGGCTTTGGTGCCCTGGGCCCACAATGTGCACACCTAATTTGGATCAATGTGAAACCCTCACAGTTTGCAGGTCCAGGTGCACTGGGGGTTGTGTGCACAAATACTTGCACTTTGCAAGGCAAAAATGCCCCAGCCAGCCCAACCCAACCCAACGTGGCTGCAGCTGCTGTGCTGGGACGTGACAAAGCAGGTTCTCAAAATACCCACCCGTGTCATTTGCCAGGCAAATAATTATTCAAAGAAACAACTGAACCCAGGGCTTGGGAAGAAATGGTGGGAGAGTGGCCATTGGATGAGGCAGCCCAGAGTAGCTGGTAAGGAGTTGGAGGAGGTGGGAAGGAGGGAGAAAGAGGAATAAAGATGGGGAAATTTGGTTTTGGCTTCCTGTAGGATGACCTTAAGTGATCCCATCTGGGGAACCAGGTGACTGGAGAAAGGTCTCACTGAGCATCACCATGCAGAACATCACCAGAATCCTTCATTGCATCCTTCCACTGGGGAAAAAGCTTCTGAAATATAAGTGTTGTCCTTGCTGTAGGGGTTTACCTGCCTCTGTTATACCACGTTAACCACTTGCACTGCTGCCAAAATCTGACACAGAAGATTCCCAGCCAGCTCCAGGGCCAGGACAACAGCTACCCAGTCCCACAGGACCCCAGGACAGGAGCAGCTGCTTTTCACAGCTCCAGGACCCGAGGCTGCCCTCAGCCACACTGCTGCCTGACCCCAGTCCCAGGCCACCAAAATCAATAGGGAATTTGTCACTGGGCCCAGCAGGGACAGGATCAGGCTCTGCATGCACAAGGAAACCCTTCGAGCATGAAAGCTAATTTAAGGGGAGCTCATCTCCTTGTGTTCAGAGACATGGAGCAAGGAAAAAGCATGACAGATTTTGATGCATTTTAACTGAATTATTGTCCACTGAGGATTGAGCCAAGACCACAAACATTATTTCACTTTCTAGCAAGGCTGCAGTGATGAATATGGGTTTCAAAGGAGAAAAGCTGGGTGGTTCTTATTTCTAATCTTGAGCCATTCCTCCTCCTCTGAAGGCTAAACACCTCAGTACATGGGTGCTCAAACAAAGACTCCCATTCCTTTGCAAGGCATATGGCTCTGCAGGTAAATGCAACAAAGCTTAAACCACACGTATCAAAATGCAACAGAATTTCACACTCAGGCTCTGTTAAAAATATTCTGTTTAATTGATTTTTTAAAAAAATCTATTATGCTGCTCTAGGCACGGCTATTGATCTGCAGTGCTGGAGAAGTAATGAAGAAGCCTTCAAATCAATAAGGCCAAAGTATATCTCAAACTGTATCTGCTCCACCAGCACAACAGGGATGTGGCCAGTGAAATTCCCTCGTCGGGGCCGGGAGTGTGAACAAGCCTGTTCTGATGACTGCGGAGATTTATTTCTATTGGCATAAACATAACTAATGAAACCTCGACGACTCTTCACTTCCGTGAAAGCTGATAATATATCGCGGTGCTCACAATGAAATGAGCAGGAACACATTCGCAAAGGAGGAGGGAAAAAAAAAAAACAAACCACCAACTCCCTCAACCGTGAGCTGTATTTTCTTCTTGGTGCCCTTGATTCTCCTCCACCCCCTTCCCCCAGCCTGGGTAATATTTCTTCTTGGAGCTCTCGTATGGTTTTTAACAAGGCTTTTGTAAGTCTCCAAGGCTGGAGTTTTAGGTTTTCTTTTATCCCTGGCTGTCAGGATGGAGTAGGTAGGCAGCTAAAATCACAGGCTGATAATATTGTTTGGGGCTAACAGCCTTATCTTATCTTGTTCGTATTATTCATATTACCTTAGATAAGCCACCTGGGGCCGAACACAAGCAAGATCCAGGGAAGTGACCTCATTACAGTTCAGGTGCCTATTTACTGTAATAAGAACAGCTGGACTAACACAGCCACACTTTGAACTTGGCTGGCACTTTCCATCTGAGGCTTTGACTCCATCCCTTTCACACTTCACAGCACAGAGGAATGGAGGAGCCGGAGTTAATCAGCACTGCCACTTTTCCTCCAAAAGGCCTGGGATTACAGGAGGGTTTTGCCCACTGGACGTGGAAGGGTTTTGGAAGGGTGAGCACCGAGCTGAACCCCCAGGCTGCATCCCCAGAGATGGGGTTGTTTTGCTAAAGATCCCCTGTTGATGGTGAAGAGCTGCTCAAAATGCAATCAGCACTTCATTTCCCAACCATAGCTCATGTTGGAGAGATCTGTCAGTTCTGCATTTCTAACCCAAACAGCCAAAGCCAATGATCCAGCACAGCTTTGGCCCTGCACAAGGATTTGCTCCTGTCCAGCTCTGGCACTGAGAAATTCAGGCAGGTTTGCATCAGCAGAGCTGTGTCCAGGTGAGAGATCACACTGCCCAAATTACCCAGGAGCCAGTGGGTGGGACTGGCAGTGGTGGCACCTCTGGGGGCAGCCCCAGCAGCACTCACTGCTCGGTGCCACACTGGTTCCAGTTGAGGACCGTGACAGTCACTGAGCACTTCAGTCGGTTTCAACCGGCAAATTAATCTAATTTTTTTTTCTTCTTTTTAAAAAGGAATCTCCGAAGTTTAAAAATATGGTAATGCAATTAGTGGCTTTGGCAGGCTAATGAAGCCACTTTAAACCCTTGCAAAAATACCATTAAAAGAGAATGCTTAAGAGCCTCTTCAAACTTCCCAAAATGAGAAGTACGTTCGTATTCAGAAGATGCCAATCTAGTCTCCTTTCTCCGAGGTTCAAGATTAATTAGGGACTTGTTTAGTGCATGAATGAGGAAACAAATGAACTCTTGGATCACAGAGCACTGGAACCAATTTTTTTAATCATTTTTTTTCTTTACAATTACATTCCTATCAAGAAAGTCTTCATTAGACTTTCTGTCACGGGGCTGCATCATGTCAGGTAACTATTACAAGTGCTTGGCTTTCACCCAAAGACTGAACAATATGAGTTTTCTGAGAAATAAATACATGTGATGTATATTTAGCGCTGTATTTTCTCATTAAAGTGTTATTGCATTTTCCTAATAAATACATAAAACCTTTCCTCCAAGACTCCCTCAAAACAAATTATTTAGAAAAGACCAACAGTATCTTCCCTTTTCCAAAATCAGCCTAGGTATTTAGAGATTGCCTTTAAGAAATACATTAATGACTGATATAAGAGGCACCATAAACAGAGGGAGACAACTAAGATAAGGAATAACAGTTGGGAAGAGAAAAAATATGTTTGAGACTAATTGTTAAAAGAATGGGGTTTGCATATTTAGTGAAGAGAAAGTTAAAAATAAACTGGTCTTTTTTTTTTTTTTTTCAATGAGTTACAACCTGGTCTGAAGATTGGAGGGACTGGTTTGCCTAATCCCACCTGAAAAGTGATGCAGATTTGCATCAAAACTGTGCCAAAATCCAGGCCTTTTCTGCTCCAGCCCTGCTTCTGCTCACAGTGAAGGTCAGCTGAGAGAACTCACTCTTCATTGCACCCTTACCCACACACGAGGTTTGTTTTGATGTTGAAAATGTCTCCAGGAAGAAAATAAAGCACTAAAATAGATTAATTTGCAGCAAGGTGCTGCTGTAGTCATGCGAAGAAAGGGAACCAAAACTCCAGCCAGGCTGAGTTGCAAAGACACAGACACACAGAGTGGTGAGAGCAAATGCCAAAGACACTGTTTCTCCGCTGCTGGTTATAAGCTTTGACTTATTGAAAAGTTTAATTGCAGTTAGGTGAGCTGCACCCAAAATGCAGGTTGCAAAATCCATGGTGTCAGGAGCTCTCTGGGAATGAGAGGTGGCCTTGGCTCAAAGAGCATCATGCCCACATATGGCTCTCATTTTCCTTCTACAGGTGATGAGGAGGACGAAGATCCCCCCATCGCCCAAAGCTCGTGCCTCAGGCTGGGTAAGGAGCGGGTAATAAGTACCATGACTGGCAGATCTACTTAGTGCTTTCCATTAGTACCCATTTATCATTATCCAGACCTCTACCAGGGTGCACAGATAATGTTTTCCTAAGTGGAAAGGCAAGGGTATAATTTTCATAGCTGATTTGTTCATTTCTACCTCGCTTCTGTCCTTGGAGCAATTGCAGACCGGATCTGCACTTCCCAGGACACCCTGCTATGGGCATTTATAAATGAAGGAGCACATCACCTCTTGACCAGCCTCCCTAACCTCATTTCTGCCCGACAGCCTAATAAAGTCCATGCAATAGATACTCCTGATGGAGGGGTCAGGCTGCAACACGGATTGCACTCATTACTTCCTAACACAAGCAAAATTTGAAGATATATAGGGAGGAGGGGATTTTGCTCAAAGGCCGTAAGCACCTGCAGTCTCTTTTCAGAGTAACCATGGGCAAGCACAGATTTTTTTTTTCCTCTTACAGAGTCCACAACACATCCCTAAAAATCCAGCAGCAGGTGAATCCATGGGCACCTGAACAGTGGAGAAGGTGCCCCTTTACACAAGTTCTACCACCACCAAACCTCCAGCTCGTACCCTTTGCTGCAGGAAACCCTGAGCTGGCTGAAAGACCAGAAGTCTTTGTTTCAAAATCTCTGCTTACACTATTGCTACATTAATCCAAGTGATTGGATGGGTCCAGTTGCTCATCTGTTACATTGGATGAACAGGTCCTGGGTCCTGCAGTGCCTGACTGTGCTGTGTTGTCTCCAGTTGGGCACTTCAGTCACTGATAGGACAGTTAATGGTAATAATTTATAGCTCTGTAATCTGTAGTCCCAGGATGCCAATAATGTGGGAATACAAACCTCTGAATGCTCTGATAAGAATGCAGAATAACATCCTGCTTGCCTGAATGTTGCCTTTGCAGAGTCCTTGGCACCTCAGTGAGGCCTGAAGCAGCTGTGGGATTCCAGAGATCTCACAGACTTCTGTGTGTTTGGGGGGTTTTCATATTCCTTTTCCCAACCTTCCTAGTGCTAGTGATGCTCTTTTTATGTAAGGAGAAAGTGCTTTTGTCAGACTCCCATCTTTCCCTGCCACATGCTATACGCTTACCCAGGGAAGTGGTGGAGTCACAATCCCTGGAAGGATTTAAAAGATGTATAGATGTGGCACAGGGGGACATGGGCTAGTGGTGGCCTTGGCAGTGCTGGGTTAATGGTTGGACTTGATGATACTAAAGATCCTTTCCAACCTGAATGATTCTATGATTATCTCTGGAGATCCACATCCCAATGGCTCTTAAGTCACTAGAGGAACTAATTTATTGGACTTAAACCAATTGCTGGGGGTTGGACTGTCTCCACAGTAAAATTGGCAGGTTGCAGCCTCTGCCCAGGAAATCCCAGGCATCAGGATCTATTATTTTCCAGAACTGACTATTAGAGGCTGTATGAGGAAATCTGCCACCCTTAGCCAATGTTATTAGGCTGTAATGAAGACCATAGAATCAGATTTGCATGTCTTACCGGCCGGGTAGTTGCTCTATAGGTCTCTGTGTTAAGGTAGAGACCAGGTTCTGCATTTCTACTTGTGTTCCAACATGTCTTAACAGAGGGCAGAGAGGGGGAAATTCACCCCAAAATGCCAGTGTGCCCAATATCTCCTCAGAAAGGACATTGCAGCTTTCACCTTTCACATGAGTGCGCTGAGTCTGGTACCAGCAAGGGATGCTGGTGCTAGAACAGAGACATTTAATTGGAAGGACAGCCAAAGTTTTCAAAGAAAGAGAAGAAAAAAGGTGTAGGATGTTGATGGAACAGTTATGGGATAATAAAGGACTCTGCCAGCTGCCAGTGAGATGTTCAGAGCCCTTGCACAGGTCTCAGCAAGCCGCTCGGTCACGGATCGCTTATTTGCATCAAAATAAAGAAATACTGGATTGAAAGAAAAGAAGGGGCATGCAAATCTGCCATTCTTCTTGTCCCATTATAACCCTGGGAGCCTTGAATCAAATTCTGTGCAACTCTGGAGATGTTTTGCTTTCTTACGAGCCCAAGTTTTGCGTCTCAGATCCCTCCTTGTCATAAAATATCTGTTTGCATTAAGTAACTGTTTACCTTGTTCCAGCAATAACATTGTAAATCGAAAAAGGATTTAAGAAAAGCTGATATTCCCAGTGTGGCTGTGTTATTGCAGGAGTCTGGAGATCAGTCTAACTCTAAAGACCAGGCAAAGGTGGGGTTTTTTCCAGTGCAGATGCATTTTCCTCAGTGCTTTGTGACCACAGCTTTATTCTGAGCTGCCTGGATGGGCAAAGTCGGCGCACGCCCCGAGCGAGCCTCGCCAGAATGAAAGGCTGCATTGTCAAAAACAAGACCCAGTGAAGAGGAACTTTGCATTGAAGGTGTCAGAAATCAATCACCAAAGGGCATGTGCCCAGAATAACCCTGAAGGAGACATCTCTGTTTTGTGCACAGCACCTATTGTCAGCCTCCTGGAGCCTTCCAGTGCGGCTTTTTCTTGAGCAAAACCTGGGCTGCCTGACTTTGTCCTTAAAATCTTGGCTCCTGCCTGCTTCAGTGGCAAAATTGCCTATCTGCTGCCACGTTTTGCTGGGTCTCACAGTGTTTGATCACACCGGGTATTGGCAGAGCTGCTGCAGGTCTGAGCAATGTCAGAGTTTCAACCCTGAGCAGCGGCCAGAGAACTGCAAGTCCTGGAAGTGGAGCGTGGAAGGAGAATTTGCAAACTGCTCTGTGGCTTTTACTCTTTGCAGTTCAGGAATACAGAGGAACATCTACAACTGGACTCTAAATAACCAGGTTAAGTACCCTCTGCAAATAGACAAAACCTGCTGCCCTGATCCCTGCTGCTCTCATAGCTTTTTAATAGCTTCTGCAATAAAAAACAGTGAGTCCCAAAGGAGAGCTCTCCGTTTACTCAGAAAGATGTTGCTAAATTCCTATACACAACATATTCCACTGCTGGAATACGTGCCTCTTCCCTAGCAGCTCTCCTTCCTGCCAGCCAGGTAAAGGCAAGGCATAGAATTATCTGTATAATCTGATTTGGAAGGTTAACTTCCCTGGATCATAAATAAGCAGGGATTTATGACCGTAAAGGTGCGCTACCTAAGGCTTCAAGAGAAAAGCAGCACACACACATCTCCCTTCTCCTCGACTTCTAAAAAAGGGAAAGAAGGATGCCGAGATCCAGAAAATTACCGTGGCGTAATGGAAGATCCTCAGATAGACTTGGTTTAATTATACAGTTCTATCATTTCCTGAGCGCTCCCCATCCCATTAGGAAATTACAGCAGTAACTCAGTTAATAGATTTGCACTGTGCAAACAGCCACCAGGGCTGCAGGCTCCTGGCTCCCTGCTCCTGGCTCCCAGCTCCTGGCTCCCTGCTCCCAAATCCTGGCTCCCAGCATGGCGTGTGCACAGCAACTCCTGAGCACACGGCTGGTGGGGACTGAGGGTCCTCTCCTGCCACAGAGAGGGGGGTTTCTTGCTCAAAGGAACAACCAGTGTCCCTGGTTGGAGATGCAAAGAAAACCCCATGGCTCATACTGGAGGGAGCCCTGTGATCTGGGGAACACCCTGGGGCTGCAGGGTCCACAGGGCGGGTCAGAGCTGGGCACAAGATTTGTTGCACAATGACAGGAGATAAAGGCTATTAAAGCAAAATGTCACTCACCCAGAGGAAAAAAAAATCATTTTTTGCATTTTTTTTTTCTGATGAAGGCACAGACGTGCCCGGCTGGAGTGCAGGGACAGAGGCCGTGCCTCTGCTCCAGTGCACACCCTGTGAGGCACAATAGCAGAAGAACTACAGAGGGAAGGAAGGCGTTAAATCAGGCACCAAATCTCTTCAAACACCACGTTTTCTGTTCAGCCTTTCAGCATTTCACTCATCTTTGGCAGTGGAGGTGACCTGGTCATTTTTCCCTTTTTACTCCTCACCGCCACTTTCCATGGCATTTTCATGAATTAACGCAGTGGTGTGGTTTTGTGCTTTACAGATGGGGGGGAAAAAAAGAAAACCCTTTCCCTATTTAAATAGAGACATGTGGCAGCTGACATTTCTTGAAAACACTTTGACTCATATTAAGCTTTGTAAGTCCTTTTATTATCTTTAAAGACTAGTTAAAGGCATGTCTACGGTAGCAGGCAAAATGGAGGTGGAGGGGCACGGAGATGTTTCTGGTTTCAGGCTCCATCCCCAGCCAGCTCCAGAGCTACTACTGGGACACCCATCACCTGCTCCTGCCTGGAGCAAAGAGGGCTTGTGGGTACAGCAGTTGAAAAAATGACAAGTCTTATTGTCCCCTTTCTGTTGAGCTATGACAAAGGGGACTGGGGAGGGAAGCAAGACCAGGAAAGTGAGGGTGGAGGCAGAGGCAGTTCTCTGTGCAGAGGATTTCTGTTTGCTTGCTGCCTTTTAGGCTGCTCTTCCCTCCAGCTCCAAGCTGCCAGCTGTGATCCCAAGTGGCACAGGCACCCACTCACTGCATAGCCAAGGTGATGCCCACAGGGCACCTTCCCTCAGTGGGTTCCTGCTTCCCAGCACTGCTGAGAGGTGCTGGGGGTGCTCTGCTCCCTGTTGCTGCCTCTCCAGACCTGTCCCTGGTCACAGCAGCTGGTGCTGAGGCCCCTGGATCCGACCCCAGTTTAATTCCCAAGTTCTGAGCAGCATTGCAAGGCTCATCCTGGATGCACTAATGGATCCAGCACCCCTGTTGCCCACCAAAACATCCCCTGTGCTGAAAAACATCTGTAACTTCCCTAAACATTCACTGGACTCCAAAAAGCCACTAAATACATTATTATGAGAGACATACAATACGAGGAGTATAAAACCGCTTCCAAAGGTGGTGACAACACTGGTGCTCAAGCAGGGGTTGGGTGGGCTCAGCCCTGCCCAGAGGGTGAAGGTCTGTGTCCCCTCAGCCTCCCCACAGTCACACAGGCAGTGCTGTGCTGCCAGAAGATGAACCTTGGCACAGCCTCATGTCAACCACTCACACTCACCCTCTGAAGCCAAGCAGGATGTGGGACAGCAGCTCTGCTCTGCCTCTGCCCACACTGGGCAGCACTGCCCAGTTCCCTCCACTGGACCTCTCCTGACCTCCACCATTGTTTTATTATGTTTATTAAGGTTGCCCAGAGAAGATGTGGATGCTCCATTCCTTGAGGTGTTCAAGACCAGGCTGGATGGGACTTGAAGCAACACTGTCTAGTGGAAGGTGTCCCTGCCCATGGCAGGGGGCTGAACGAGATGATCTTGAAGGTCTCTTCCAACCCAAATCATTCTGGGATTTCTATGATTCAATTCCAAAACCCTGAAACCCCATTTCACATCTAACCCTTACAGATGTGCTCCCCAGGGCAAGGCTACAGTGAACCCAGGGGACCCACTGGCCCAAGAAAAGGGATGTTCAAAAGGTTGCAGGTTAAATAAGAGGAGAAGTCTGAGGAACACACATCAAGCAAAGGGGAAGCAACGAGGGGAAGGGGATGACAGAAGTGCTGCTGGGATGGGCAGGAAAGAGCTGCTCAGCTCAGCTCTGATGGATGTGTTTCATAGAAAGGAGAGAGCAGCAGTGCCAAAGTGTGGGTGGTGCCTCATTGCACCTACTCATGTAATGAAAATATCACTGCTAAGCCACACACATCCACATTGCACTAACCTGACCACAAGTGAAGGAAATAAGGCATTTTTGCATATTATTGTTTTATAAAAAAAAATTAAATAATAATTTTAAAAATTAGGTTTCTGTCACCCTGCATCTGTTCTCCCTCCCTCCTTCTGTGCCAGACTCCTGCTGCTCTCATGGGCAATCCTCCTGCCTGGCAGGGTACAGAAATCTGTAAACTGTAGCCCTGAGGCCACAAATAAGGTTTGGTGGGGATGGTGGGAGGTCCCAGACTGGGGGTGTCATGGTGGGAGCCAGAAGCAGGATGGCAGCCCTGTGGGCAGTGGTCAGGTCTGCCCCTATGGCTGAGAGGACAGTGCATGTAAGGGACTTCCCAAACAGAGCTGGGTGGAGTCCAGCTGTAACAAGACCCAGTGATACAACCCCCAAAATGCTGCCCAAGGGCTTTCCCTGGGATGAAGGGTCCCTTCCTGGAGGTGGTGGGTGGAAGGTGCTGCTGTCCCACCTCCAGCACCCACAGCAGAGCAGCTCCAGCCTCATCTAATCCCCACACCCAAAGGCTTTACCCTAAAGTTCTGGCTTTACCCTTCCCTTCCACACAGCAAACCTTCATGTGCACTTCAAGTCAGGCTTTGGTCCAGGGAGGTGGCTGCAGACCCCCCATGACCCCACACCCCCTCCTCTGGAGGCGAACGACGCTGCTCAGGCTGAGGAAAACCTTTTCCACGGGGCTCTTCCAATCAAAGCTCCCCATAACCAGCCCCATGGGTTTTGCAATGGCGTGGCAGCCCCAGAGCCAGTGCCAGCTAAAATCTCTTTTGTCAGACGCTGACCTAGTTTATGGGCAGGATGTTCGAGGCGACCCCAGCTCCTCGCACGCCCTGCGCGGTTCCGAGCGCACTGCTGGCATCAACGGCGGCACAAAATGATGAAAGGACGCAGATTTCAGCACGAGTTTTCCAAGGGGAACCAATTAAAAATAAAAGAATCAGCAAAACTGTTCAAAGCGTTGTGAAAAATCACTGGGCAATGTCCTTTTAAGAAAAGATCTCACCTTCCTCGTGCGCTGGATCCTCGGGCAGCCTACCCAGCCTACTTAAATGGGCATCAGAGAGACATGTACAATTAAAATTTAGCTTGGGTCAGGCTGCTACTAAACTGAGTGGCACCAGGGCTGCCACAGCAGGGAGGAAATGTGGCAGGGCTGGCTGGTGATGTCCATCCCTGCTGTGGATACCACGGAGCTCCTTTCTCCCAGGGGAATTCCCCAGCAAGCAGTGAGTGCCTGGGGAAAAAAGTCTGAGCCTCGGCATCTCCTCCCCGCTTAAAGTGCATGAGGGTTAGTGCAGATCTAGGCCCAGCAAACAGGGTTTATTCCAGCATGGGTTTTGTCTCTGTCTGGGTATGGCTTTGGAGGTCCTGCCTGCCCTCCCTCCAGCTCTGCTCTACTGGAGCAGTTATTAATTGGTACACGTGCACAACCTATAATTGTTATGTCTCTGCAGTGTTAAACATACACAGAGCATCCACCACAGAGAGGCAAGTCAAGATCAAGTTAAAGTTGTTCAGGAGGTTTCCCAAATAGAACATTTGTGCACAGCACTGGCACCCTGTCTTGGGGAAGAGGCTCCTCTTTGTCCCAGAACATGCTCTGCCCCCTCAGCTCTAGCTGAGGGTGTCTCAAATCTGGGGCTGGAGGGTCAACCCCATCTATAGCTTGGGAAAGATGAGGTGGGATTTACCCAAGCAAGGACAGACATTTTTCCATAGCTTCTCCATGGAGGGCCAAGCCAACCTCCCCACTGGACTAATGACGCAGCCAGAGCTCCGCAGAGACAGACCTGGACACAGCTACTGAGTTGTCCCCCCAGTGCCAGCTACCAGGGTGGCTCATTGGCAGTGTGGCATCATCCTCAGTACCCCCTGGTACTCTAGTCAGCTGTGACTGTCACCCAGAGCACACCAGCAGCGTGTCCCAAAGCCACTGGGAAGCAGTCAGGGCTCCTCGTCCCCCCAGCACTGCGGGGTGTGCTGTGAGCCAGGCTTCACCCCCTCCCTGTAATTAGCCACTTCTGTGATCACTAAATTCACCACCAGGACATGCCTCTGGGGTTTTTTTTTTGTGGCAAACCCCTTCTAATCCCCATCTGGCTCAGGCCAGGAGGTTGGGATTTCAGGAATGGTTTTTAAATTGCTGTGGAGCCGCCTGTGCCCCATCAGAGCTCCTG
Source organism: Manacus vitellinus (assembly GCF_001715985.3). Taxonomy (NCBI): domain Eukaryota; kingdom Metazoa; phylum Chordata; class Aves; order Passeriformes; family Pipridae; genus Manacus; species Manacus vitellinus. The sequence continues at coordinate 4,678,350 of NW_021939798.1, read as the reverse complement.
CAGGTCTGTGCCCAGCCTGTGGTGCCGTGCCCTGGGCAGCGGCTTCGGGTCCCAGCTGGAGCTCAGGGGAGCCCAGCCTGAAGAGACTAAAGCAAATATCTGCAGGGAAATGGCAATTATAACCTCTCCCAGCAGCAGCTCTTTCCTGAGAGGTCCTGACTGCCAGCAGTGCCCTGCCTTTGGCTTTGTGGAGGCTGTGGGCATGTCCTGCCCGCCTTCCGAGGAACGATCAGCCTCCAAAGCTGCAGGAACCTGTGGTTTAGGAGCTGTGCCAGGCAGCAGCCATAAAAAAGGCCAGAGAGGAAAATTAGAGCTTGTCTTTTATGTCCTTCTAAGGAATTTGCCATAGGCAAAGGGCTTAAGAAATTATTTTATGTGGCTGCTTTGGTTAAAAATTAAAAGCGGTTCAGCTTTTTATTATTTATTTATTGTTATTATTATTATTCTATATTATTATTCTATACCATATATTATTTTTTATTTTATTTTATATGGAATTGGAAGAGGGGCAGCTATCCTGTGCCAACCTTGGGGACTGTGGTCTGCACCTGCCTTTGGGGACCACCGTTCACCTATCCAGGTCTGTGAGGTCCTCGTGGACAAGCATGATGGGATGTGCTGTCATGAAGGGGAGCTCGTGACATCCCTTCCTGCTGGAAAAGTTGGTATTCAGCAGCTTCCAGGGCATGGATTTATACCTCAGGATTTATACCTTATACAAGGATATAAAACCTTATAAACGGATTTATACCTCAACCTCAAGACACCACCAGGATGCAGGAGCCTGGTGGGCTGGGCTGTGGGACAAAGCCATGGAGACACGGCTGCTTAAGAGCCTGTGGGAAGCTCAAGCAGAGTGTGAACCCCCCCAGGCCTCCCCCTTGCTCCACCACGAATGTCTCCTGCAGTGGGGGAGCTGCCAAGCCTCAGGGGGAGGGGGTTATGCAGCCTGTTGCTTCGAGGTGAACACCAAAAGTCAAAGGCTTTTGTCATAAATCTCAGTTTTCAGTCAGTTCAGTGAAGCTGACAGCTCCTGATGGTTCCTGCTCTTGGTTTCTGCCTTAGGGGGTGGGATTTGTTTTGAAATTTGGAGCAAAAATAGCACAACAGCTCTCGAGAAGGCACATGGTGAAGAAGAGGTCATTTTAACAACACAAAAATACTTCCAGCCATTTAAAACCAAATGTTTCTTGCATGCTTGTGGCTTGGAAGAGCAACAGGCAGCTGCACGGGCACCTCTGCACAGCACATGCAGTACAGACCATTCCCCCCCCTCATCTGTGTAAAATCAGATCTGACAAATCTAAAGCAAGAGAAAATCAAGACATGACTATGAAGGACAATATCAGGCCAAGCCTGTTAAATTATCTCCCCCCTTTCTGTCATGTCTCATTTGCTACTGAGCTGTCAGCTCCCACCCCCATCAGCCAGCTTCCATCACCCTCCCATTACATTTTCCATCTCCTGGTTTCTCTCTGAGCCAAACCAGAGGGACTCTCCTTAAATGCCTGCAGAGTCACCCTGTCTCTTCTCTTTTAATTTCCTTACATTTTCCTTGCTCAGGACACCTCCAAAGATGTGGTCCAGGTTGCTTCCCACACCTTCCCAAGCCGCACGATGCTGCTGTGTCAGGGGAGGAGAGACAATCCCCCTTTCTCCTGCCCTGGCCATACCCACACTGCTCCCCAAATGCTAATTGCAGCAGCCCTCTAGATTCATCTCTGCCACCCCCTCCCAGGCTGAGGACACCAGCAATGCCATCTCACACCTCCCCAGGCATTAATCAAAGGGCACAGGAAGGTTTTGATTTATGGTGTGTCCCGGCCTCCAGCAGTGAATACCAGCACACACCGGGGAGCTGCAGGAGAGCCAGGGCTGGGGAGGGCAGTGAGGGGATGCTCACTGTGCCACTTCTTCCTCACCTTCCTCCTCTGCTGATGCTCTGCACCCCAGGGCCTGGTCCAGACCCTGTGCTGGTTCCCTCACTCCCCCTTCTCCTCCTCCCACAGCACAAAATCAGACCTGGTGGCAGCTGTGGAGGAGCAGGGATGTGGGGAGGAAAGAAATGACAGGAGGAAAAATAACCCAAACCACCCTCCGGTTACACAGGAGTGGGGATGGCTCTTCCATGGGGGACCTCCCCCACTGCACCTCAGCAGGGAAAATGAAATAAAAGCCTTGTACAGCTCAGCTTTAATTTGCCCTGAGCACGATCACAAGCACGTAGTAACATCTACACATCCTCTACACCCTCCTGCCCCTCTTCCCGCGGTCCCATCCAGTCCCGACTGAGCCTCAAGGTCGGCATCTCTCCGGATTTCCTACGTGCAGGGACAGGCAATTCTCAGCAAAGCAAAACCCTGGGGGGGTTTTTACACCCTGCGGCTTCAAATCAGCAAGAGCTGCAGCCTGTTCGAAATGTAAATGTGCTGGAAAACAAGCTTCAGGTGGGTTTCAGAAGCAAAACCCCTGCATACGATAGCGATCACGTTGCTTAATGTTAATTTCTTATCTCACCTCTCCAAAGTCCTTTGCAAGGATTTTATCCTGTTAGAGGAAATCCATCCCCCTGATTTTCCCAGGCTTATAGAAAAGCAAAGAAAAGTATTGATCCTAATGAGATAACACTGACAAGAAAATGGCAAGAGCCAGCTCTATCTATTTAAAACTAACTCTATTTTTGACTGGTGGGAAAAATACATGATTATCAATTATCCATGCAGATGGGATATGTCCAGCCTAGATATCCAATCTCCTTTTCATGGTAGCCTTCAAATCCAGCTACCTTTGCATTTTTTTTGTGTGTTTTTCTCAGTGTGTTTTGTCCTTTAAAAAATTAAAATACAAAAAAAAAACCCTCCCAAACTGAAAATGGTCTCCTGCACAAAGCAAATCCCAGAACCACCAGCGGTTTCATATTAAAAGAACATTTGGTGGCATTTTAATCTCTGAAGGTAATGTAGATATTTGTCATTTCTGATCTCCCCTTTCTGCAACTGTCCACAGATGACGAGATCCGTGAAATTGCTACTGCCAGGGAGTGAAATGAGAATTAACCTCGTGCCCATCAGCTGCCTCAGCACCACCCTTTCCACGCCAGCCTTGACCAGGGCCATCAGAGAGGTGGCTCTTGGGGCTGCTCTGCCACTCACCCCGTGCTGTCTGACACACCACAGCCCCATCTTTCTGGATAATAAACTCCCCCGTGTTAACAGATTGCTTTAAATCCAACACTTTCTTTCCCATTCTCATTTGCTTTGCCTTTCATGCTGCTTTCTCATGTATAAAAGGGGAACTGGGGGGGAAAAAAAAGGGAAGAAAAGACACATGAACACCTGAAAATGCTTTTCATATCCCTGCTGCTGCTACCACTCGGTGCTGAATCTGAATAGAAGCGGATGGGAGGGAGATGGGGAAGGATGAATAACATTTCATGCCCTGTAGTCAAACATAATTTCAGGCAGGAGACGAGCAGGGACTGGTACGGTGGCTCATCCCGGCAGAGAGCTAATGTGCACTTCAGAGCCCGCTCTTTGAAGGCTGGGGTCTAATTTCCAGCCTGCAATTACTGCACTGGAAATAATTCCTCAGAAAATGGGGTCACTTTTTGGGGGTGGGGTAGGGTTAGATAAAGGGGAGGGTCAGAGTCCTGGTGGGGGGGAGATCCTCTGGGCTTGGGGGTTGGTAGATGTGGCAGCGTGGGCAGCCCAGGGCTGGCAGGCACTGCTGCTGATCTCTTGAGGAAGGACAGGTTTCAAGTGACTTAGGAGCTGGGACACGGCACTTCTGAGTCCTCCTTTTCCTGCTGTCAGCTGGAGCATCTGCCTCTGCTCAGTGCCAGTGACTGCTGGGGATTGTCCTTGGTGTCCTACAGCCAAGACTTTCACATAGGCCTGTGTTTCAGACTCAGAACTTGTGGCCTGATTTTCCAAACCTCCCAAAAGCCCATGTTTCTCCTTCCATCAGAGGTGTTGGCCAGGAGCTCAGTGGTTAGAGACTACATGGACAGTGTCTGATTTTCAGCAGCACTGCAAGGACAGAAGTGTTGCTGTTACACACAGAGCTGCTCTGCTCGAGTTTCAACAAGGCAATGCTCTTGCTTGGAGGCTTTGCCTTTGCTCCTCCCAGCTTGGAGCTCTAGTCCCATAAAACAATATTCATTATGGGCCAGATTTGCCAAAAATAAAACCACAGCATGGTGAGTGCTTTTGACAGCTGAGCCTCTGTTTGTGGTATCTGACAGAACTGGTGCTCTCTGGGCAGGGGCGGACATGGGAAGGCTCTGCCTTTTTGCCTTCCCCATGATAAGTCTGCCAAAAGCAGAATAAAGCAAAATGACAAAGGACATATGGTGTCCCTCAGCAGGGCTGGGGACCCTGCTGGTTGCCCAGCTCAGATTTAAGCCCAAATAAGTGTCTCCAGATGGGATTTGCTGCAATTCTGCTCTGACCCAAACTGACCACACTCTACAGCTCAGACTTGCAAAGGTTTTAGAGCACCTAAACATGCAAACAGGCACCTGGCAAAGATTTTCAAAAGCAGCTAAGAAGATTAGATGTCCAAGTCCCATTGGGCTCTGAGAATTAGGCATGTAACCTGCTTAGGCGCTTTTGGAAATTCTTTCTGGGATTTAATTGTTTGGGTTGAAACTTTCAGCAGCGAGTGTGTGCCCCTCCAACTGTCCCACCACCACCTCCAGCCTCTGCAGCCCAGCTGGTTTTGGGGGGGAGAATGGGGAGAATTATGTTGGTAGGAAATTTTTTGACAATTTTTCATGCTTTGCAGGAGACTCTTGAAATTCAGAGCATGGTGGCCAAGGCCTTACATCAGCCACATGCTTTTCACTGTCCTGATGGGAAGCTGCACAAAGGTGAGGCAGGAGGCAGGGCTGCCCTACCTGGGTGCTAGAGAATGCCTTGATGCAGAGATAGGGAAAGAGCCAGGGAGGAGAGGACTGAGACTGGCAGGGTGGATGGGGAAAAGGAGGAAGGGGAGGTAGGTCAGGGAAGGGAGGAATCAGCCTGAGGTGCCCAAGGGGCAGGAACTGGGATGGGAGAGGAGATGCAGCACATGGGACGAGCTGGGGAGGTGACACATTCCAACCAGGCTGATGGGGTCAAGCTGGAAAGGGTCAAGAGAGCAGGGAAGTGGCACTGTAGCTTATGCCCATTAAATCCTGTAAGCCTTCCTCGGCCTGGAAGGGAGCCCAGGGTTCCTGACCAGAGCCAGAGCTCACTGCCAGCAGGGCTGTGCAGCAAAGCCCCAGAGCAGCCCCCAGCACTGCTCCTCGTGAGCCTGTGCCACCCCTGGTGTCACCTCTTCATCCCAGCTTCCCACCTCTGCCACCCATGGGAACCCAAAGGACGGGAGACATGACAGCCCAGACAATTCTGAATTATAAAGCACTGCAAAACCCAAAAGGTCCTTATGAATAAGCAACCTGCAAAACAAATTGCTCTCCTCTCTCTGCCTAATGCTTCAGCAGCTGCCAGCAGGCAGGGTGTGTGTGCCAGGAGCTGGGGCACCAGTTCAGGTCTGGGCTGAGTCCCTGTTAATTCAGAGACTCAACTCCATGCTTAGGACAAGGCTCTTGGCCCCTCTCTGCCTGTCAGAAGGATAAATACCTCTTCCCACACGAGAGATGTGCTGCAAATTAGATAGGCTGGAAGGTGTGCAGACAGCACAGCAGGTACATAAGAACAACAATACCTCCAGTGCTTTATCACAATCAGATAAGGTCGTCGGAGCCAGGACAGGAGAGGGCAGTTGCAGAGCCTGTGTGCAGCTCCCAGAGGTCTGGGATGGTGTGCAGGTTGTAACTGGTGGTCTCAAAACAGAAGTGCCTGAGCTTTGGCCAGCATGAACCTGCAGCAGGGACTCTCCTGGAGTGTGTTGCTCCAACCTAAGAATGGCTAAAATGGGTTGAGTTTTATAGTTGAAACTTTGGAGTGTTGTGGGCAGTGAGGAATTTGGTTCAACCTGGGGATAATGCCTTGGCTTCATCTCCCTGTTCCAATTTTCTTCAGGAGACTGCAAATAACAAACATGGGTGGGCTCAGCTGAGCCTGCACAACAGGCAGGTGATGATGTGTCTCCACAGGGTGTGAACAATGGGCAGGTGATGCTGCACCTCCCTCAGAAGTGCACAACAGGCAGGTGATGGTGTAGCTCCATCAGGACAACACCTTTACAAGCACTGCAATGTTGGTGGGGAAGGGGAGCACATATGGGAGCCACCCTGCACATCTATTTGCCTACAGAAGGCCCTGGGGAGAAGGAACACCACTCTCCTGCCTTTTTTATATCCCTGCTTTTCTTTGGGCCTCTGGTCAGGGTTCACCCTCAGCTCTCCTTGCCCTCCAGTCCAGCCCAAACAAACCCACCACTTTCCTCCTGCCTTTCTGCAGTGCCTCACTTGAACTGTCATACTCAGAGTGAATTTATCCGTCTCCACTCTGAGAGCTGTTTGCAGTTCATTAAATATATTAAAGGTGTTAATGACTTTTTAAAAAAGACCCAAACTGTCTGATGTTTTTCCAGCTCATTTCCTGCTGCTATCTCCCCAAATCCGGTGGGCAGTAATGACATGTCTGAGGCAGAAAATGGGATTATGATGAACAGAGTGAACAGTGCTGATATGTGGACAACATTAAACATTTCCAGATTCTTTGCTTTACCTTTCCTTTCTGCAAGTATCTGTCTGTATAAGCACATCCTCCTTGCACTGAGCTGAGCTGTGGCCTCCTGAAGTAAGCCAGAGGAGAGATGGGTAAATCTTTATGCAAACAGTAATTTTGCCAGGAAATCACTGTTTATCTGACCAAAAGCAACATGTTGGATAAAGCCACATTTTTTCCCCCTCTGTAAAATGCTGCTGGGGTGGTCATGGCTTGTCCTTCCACAGACAGATACTGCAAACACAATACAAGAGAAAGGGACCATCCAGAACTGCATCTTCTGGATCTGGAATGTTTTGTATTTTAATAAGCAAAAGCAAGGAGTGGTGGAAGAAAAGGCAAAGTCCTGGCTCTATTTGGCCAGGGAAAAGTCAAGAGATTGGGTGATTCATTTAAAGTTCCCCAGCAAAATGAGGGATTCGACCTAAATCTTCCAAGTTGTTGGAATTAAATTTCAAGCTGTGTAACTTTTGCTCCAAAGACACTTCAGAAAAAAAATTGGTACTTTCCAGAGGGGGAAAATAGTACTGCCCACCTTCATTTAGTGAGCCTGTATTTTAGTGTATTTTGCAAAGCCTGGAAGGAAGCACCTTCCTGACAGTTATGGCACTGAGAGAAGAAGAGGATTTTTCTGGAGTTGTGTTTTTCCCTGTGAAATGTGTGTCTGGATGAGGGAGAAAATTATAGAAAACAGCTGGGAGTTTAGCAGAAAAATGTATTGTCTATGGTGAGCATATGATTATCAAAGGTTCATAACTCAGACAAATCAAACCCAATTTCTTTCAGAACAGTGAGAAGCACTTCTCAACAGTAGCTCTTCCCAGGCCAGATTTCATCTTTTGGAAATGACATCCTGCGAGTACTTCTCATATAACAATAATAAAAAAAAGGTTTCTTATACTATCTTGCCTGCTGCAGCCAACCAAACTGCCCTTGCCCAAAATTCCAATTATTCAGCTTTGTAGAGACACCCAAACCTGCAGAACTTCAGCTTGCCCAAGAGATGAATGCGTGGAAAAATTATGTGGAAATTCAGACACGGGGCTTGGGGGGAGCCACATTCCCTGTCTGGCCATTCCCAGCTCCCTTCAGGCTCCTGCACTTGTTCCAGCTCATGGTTATGACTTTCAGCTCTTTAGAGAGACAATCATTAAAACCAACATATCATGTGTTTGGCACTGGGCACGTTTGAATTGTGACCCATTTGCCTTCCAGGGACCAGCACAAAAAACAGCAGCAAATGGAGAAACTGGGTAATAAAGAGAGAACTGGTGGTGCTGCAGTGTGGGACAGTGGGGATCCAACTGCACTGTCCACCTTCTCCAGGGTGAGGAAAAGGGGTAGGAAAAGGGCACAGAGACCCTTTCCTGGGGCCAGTCTTCCCCACCACTGCAGTCCCATGCTGCCCAGGTTATTTTCCCTGCCCACTCCATATCCTTTAGTTTTGCTGGAGTTTAGAGGGACACCAAGGAAGACCAGGCTCAGCCCTGAGCCAGCCTAGGACTGATGGCCAGCCCTGGGCAGGAGGAGCAGCAGCTTCACCCCATATTTAGTGGTGACTGCCAAGTAATTTCAAAGCTCAAGAATCACAGGCATGGACCTAAAACTGCACCAGAGCTGGTGAAAACACCGCCTTGATTCCCAGCAAGGAGAAGCCACCAGATTTCCCATTGCTCCAGCAGCCAAAGTTCTTTTCAATACATTGACCATACGTGTGCACTGGGAAGGGTGCACTGTGCAACGTGTCCTGAACATCATCCTGTGCTCCCACAAGGACCACAGAGGGAAATAAAGGCTGGGAGAGCTCGGCTGAGCCATCCAAGGGTAGGAGCACAAGCGATGATGCTGCTCCCCAGGCTGGTACGTGCTGCACCCTCCACTGGCATGTCAGACCCCATCCTGCAGTGAGAACCAGGCTGGTCTCAGCCCTTAACACATTTGTTCAGCCAAGCCATTCCTGGGAGAAAAATTAAACAAATACTCCAAGGTTTGCTACATCAGGCAAATAAATGACTTGCTGAAATTAAACAAAAATAAGAGATGTTTCTCCCTGCTTTCTTCATCTTCCCCTCTTCCCCTCCCCACGAATCCAACCAAGATTACAGATTTAAAAAGCACTTTCTCTTAAATGTGGGAGGAAGATTGCCTGAGCTCTCATGCGTTCACTGCTATATTGTATTGTTGCTGCTTTTAACATGTTTCGCTCGGTTAAATAGTAACTGATGACAGCTACACACTTAAATCCTTTGGTGTTTTTATCACGGATTTTATATATATATCTCTTATAAAGAACAGCACACTGCAAGGCCTCTTACCATATCAAAAACAACAAAAAAGCACCCTATTTTTGTGTAAGGTATCAAAGCAATAACGCGTGCCCGTGCAGCAGAGCCAGCCTATCAGACGTTTATCGGGTTTTATTGGCCTTGGGCAACTCTGCACATGACGGTCTTTAGAGTGACATGGAATTTATTAAACTTTTCCACAGCCTGACAGTCTTCTCCCAGCTCGTCCCCACCCCCAAGCTCTTTTCTTTTGAAAAAATGATTTCTGCCAATCTTGTGCTTTTAACATTTTTTTCTTCTCTTTTTTTTCCCCCCTCCTTTCTCTCTCTCTCCCTCTTTTTTTTTTTCTTTTTTTCTTTTTTTTTTTTTTAATCGCTGCTTTCTGGAGTATGACTCCTCAAGCATCTGTTTAAAGAACACCATTAAGGTCCCACTGTAACAACGACAACAACAACAAAAAAAAAAAACCACAGAGAGAGAAGCAGAGCAGCAGCCGCGCAGCCCATTACTGCCTGGTTCAGCCTTATTGCACTACATTACTCGATATGACAAGCTCTGCATACATATCACACACACACCAAGGGTTTTTTTCCTTTTCCTGGATAGCCTAATTTAGGCTTTGTGTGGTGCCCTGTAATAAATTTCATCTTTCAGACAATAGCCCGTCGCCTTCAGCTGCCTGTCCCTTCTTAGCCCAGCGCCAGTAAAGCATCGCCTTCACTTGCCACTTCCCATCAGGGGAGTGGATCCTCCTGGTGATGCCAGCCCGTGCTGACAGGGTTAAGGTGCTGTCGGGGTTTCCATCAGGCTGCAGTGCCCTCCCTCTTTTCCCTGTCACCCCAAATTCCTGTCTTTTCAGCTCTTTGCATACTGGCTGCAAACATCTCCAGCAGCCCGAGCCTCTGGCTGTGTGTGTGTGTTACACATGTGCAGTGGGCAGTAGTGTCTGCACACACCAGTTCCACTTTATGTGTATGTTTACAAGCTTATTTGTTCCCATCTCCCTTCCTGGAGCAGGAAGGGAGAACACCCAAAATGTGGCTGCAGGCTGGAAACAACCTCAGATGGTTTGCAGGCTCTGCTCAGCTGGTGGGTTGGTGCTTCTGCTCTCCTGCTCTTTCCTATTCTGCTTCTGACCCACTACTTGGCTCCTACCTGGAGCTGCATCCATCTCTGGGGCCCCCAACATAAGGAGGACATGGAGCTGCTGGAGCAAGTCCAGAGGAGGCTGCAGAGATGCTCCAAGGGCTGGAGCACCTCTGCTATGGAGACAGGCTGGGAGAGCTGAAGCTCTTCAGCCTGTAGAAGAGAAGGCTCCAGGGAGACCTTAGAGCCCCTTCTGGTGCCTAAAGGGGTTCCAAGAGAGCTGGAGAGGGACTTTGAACAAGGGCCTGGAGTGACAGGACAAGGGGGGATTCCTTTAAATTGAAAACACTGCTTACCTCCTCTTAAATCTCACACTCAGTCTCTGGCATTATCATCATCTCCCCGTGTTAGTTATTACCCCTTATGACCAGCAATATGCTAACTGCAGCACAGCTCTCTGTAGGTCCTGCCCTAATCAGATGGCAATCTAATTTCTAAATATTGTCATTAGAAATAAGTACATTCCCTTAGCAGAGTGCACTGCACACACTACCCTTGCACCTCACATCTCCAACTGCTGGGAAAGGAGCCCCGCTCAGGGCTGTGTCTGGATGCTGACATCTTCCCTAAAAGAGGTTTCCCCCCCCTGCCTCTCTCAAGGGAGTTCCTTAGCACTGCCTGTGCAACCAACCCAGTTGATGGCAGGGAGAGAGCAGGGTACAAGGTGGTGTTTCCACTGAAAAACATTGAGAAAACAGTTTGCTCATCCAGGAGGCTGCAAGAGTCACAGCCTGAGCTCAGGCTTGATGCTCAGACACCAGGACCAGGCTGCTTCCACCACTTGTCATAGGAATCCACTATGGACAGTTTCTCTGCAATTTGCCATCAGGCCCCAAGCTCAGGGAGCCCTGGGGACACAGGTCAGCATGGCAGGTACTGCACCCTGTCAGATCAGTGTGCTCATGATACCTGTCACTGATTTTCCTTACTGGCCCCTGGATGAGGACTGTTGCTGGCCCTAAGCCCCAGGATGACTGGGGATGTGGGTATGGGAGACTGATGCTACCTGGGGAAAACAGCAGAAATTATACCAACATCTTTTCGTGTAACAACCCTGCTGGTTTCCAAGGGCAGATTCTGCCTCCCCCCACTCCAGACATACAGAAGTATCTACATCTGTGCTCATCAGCACAGCTGCCTTTAGGAAAATGAGCACTTTTAAAGCACAATCCATCTGACCTATTTTCTGACATGCACCTTAGGATGAGCTGAACTGTGCACTAGCACTGCCTGGCAGCTGCACAGGGAGTCTGGATGGAAAGCTCAGCTCAAGATCTGGGTGTCATTACCTGGGAATACATCTCAGTTCCTACACAGAAGCCACTGCCAAAATTTTATTTACTACATTCATGCTCTTCCACTAAAACCCAGCTGTCTCACCTTGCAACCCCTCACTCGCCTGCTTCTCATGAGAGATGAAGGTGATGCTTAAGGACAAAGCACACCTTGAGGGTGGCTGGCCAAGATGAAAAAGAGAGAGCTGAGAGAGAGAACAGATGATGGTGTGCAAGCCTAGAGCCACAGAGGTATTCACCTCATATGATGTCATCCCTGTGCTGGTGTTGCAAGTCCAGAACACGAATCCAAAAAGAAACGCAGCCCTTTAGCTCACCTAAAGCAGTAACTCCCAAATAAATGCTCCAGATATGAAGACCACAGCCCCCTTTGATTCAAAAAGCAAATGCATAAGTGACAGTAAGTGACAACCCAGAGCTGCAGAATCTGCATGAAACCATAAAGCAGAAGATGCTCCTGAGAGCTCATCTTCCTGCAGAAGGAAACATACAGCGCTCAACTGGGTAGCTGAGCAAAAAGAGAAATACATAGAGCAGCATCATTAGGATGTAAATAAGTCCAAGGAGCCAGCACATCGCTGTCTAGCAGCAGTTTCAAATGAAGATCTCACATTTTTCACTAAGCTACAAGCCAAAAGTGATAAGATAGAAAATACACCCTCCCCTCCCCCTGTATTTGTGCCATTTCCATGGATTCCTGAGTTTGACAGTTGCAAGCAGAGAAAAAACCCTTTCTGGCAAGAAAGTGAGTGCTGCTCCCTGGCAGGCCATAATGACACTTTGCAGTGGCCATGTCACATGGATGCTTTCCTGCCCGGGCCAGTCCCTGTCTATGCAGTGCCGTGATTTTTCTCACAGTGTCACATTTCCATGATTAAAATAGGCACTAATGGAACAACCACACTTTTAGTACAGCAGGTTTATGTCTGAAATGCTTTAATCGAACGGAAAGGAGCTGAGGCTGCTTCTGGGTGAGATCTGTGAGTGCTTTGGGTGCTCTGGGGGCCCTGAGATTGGGAGCACAGCCTTGCAGAGCCTCTTCGTGCCCCCTCCAGCACTGCAGAGCCACATCTGATCACAGAGAAGATCCTGTGCCTGTACATTCTGACTGAATGCCTGTGTTATCCCCAGACCAGTGTTTGCTGGAGGATGGGATCTTCCCACTAAGCCCCAGGCCCACCTCTCTGTCCTGGTGGGGTGTGGGCAGACACATCCTTCAAGAACAGGGACAACCCCTGCCAGTCTGGACAGGCACCAAGTGGAGAGGGCGCAGAGCCTGCAAGGAAGGACAGGTTTGCCTGGAGAAGGACTGTTCAAGGCCTCTTCCTTTACTGAGGGGTTTCAAATGAGGTTTGCAAAGGGCACATACAGGAGCAGCTGAAGGGGCTGGTTCTGCCTGCA
>NW_021939798.1:4564664-4665533 GCF_001715985.3 Manacus vitellinus | reverse complement strand
GCACCAAGTGGAGAGGGCGCAGAGCCTGCAAGGAAGGACAGGTTTGCCTGGAGAAGGACTGTTCAAGGCCTCTTCCTTTACTGAGGGGTTTCAAATGAGGTTTGCAAAGGGCACATACAGGAGCAGCTGAAGGGGCTGGTTCTGCCTGCACTGGGAAGTTCTGTTTCGGAGCTCTTCGCCCAAAGATGCTGCACGTGCTGAGACACTGAACCATTTTAGAGGAGATGGGATGTTTAATGAAACCTGAACCCATGGATCGAGGTGGATCAAGGAGAAGGGAATTAACAGCTACACTGCAGTCACCTGGCACTGGCAATGAGTGGGAATGAGCTGGATTTGACTCACCAATGGATCCTAAGGAAGTGAAGGATCCCCACTAGATCCTCCAGGAAGTCTCAGCCCAAATCACAGATGAGATCTACCCCAGCTTTCCCCACCTCCTGCCTGCAGTCATACCCCATGGAGGTGGGAGATCCTTGCCCCTGTTGACCCTCCTGCAATGTGCCAGCCTCCTGCCAGAAGTCAGAGTATCAGAGACTGAACTGCCTTGATATTTAACAGATCTCTCTCCACTATGCATTTCCGTTATTAAATAAAGAAATAAACCAGCATCGCTTTGCCCTGGAGAAGCTTTCAATAAGATGGATAAATATATATAATTAGCCAAGGAGAGAGCAAACTCCAGTGAATACAATACACCCTGTGAGACAACCCTCCATTAAAAGCCTCCTTGTTTAAACTTCAATATTTTAGCAATAGTGACAAAGAAACATAGAGAAAAGCACTTATTTTTCACTTTTTATTTAATCCCGTCGAAGGGGTTGATCAGATAATTCCCTGACAATTTCTCATGCCTTGGATATCCCATCCCCTCTCCAAAAATTCGGGTTTCTGCCAGTTTTCCTTTCTAAGCTAGAGCCTAAAAATCTCTAACACATATTTCCTCCTTGTGCAATCTGCAAGGTGTCTCCTAGACCTTCTTGTTTTACTGGGCTGTCCTGGAGGATGCACAGCACAGGAGGCCATGGGGCTGCATCCCTAAGGCACAGCACCCTACCAAGAGCTGTGGCACAGGATCAGTGACATTAACACAGGGGAGCACAAGGCTGTCAGGAGGGACCTGGCCAACTACCTGCCGTGGCTGACAGTCCACATGATGCTCTCAGGCACATGGGGTGACTCTTGGGGATGGTGAGGGTTGGACTCAATGATCCTTGTGGGTCCCTTTCAACTCAATATATTCTGTCATTCTGTGAGAGAGAGAGAGATAGATATACATTTATGTACCCATTTTGCTGATCTGCTTTTCCAGCTTGGCCAGTTGCCACCAAAACAGCCCTGTTAAGCAGAGCAGGGGGGGAAAAAAAATCCCCACTCAAGGAGCCATCGTGGTGCTGTGCTGAGCCTCGGCGGCACAGCAGCACGCCCGGGAAGGAGCCGCTCGGCACACTCCCTATAAACCCTCTGTTCTCCGACCTAGAAAACGGGAAGAGCCCACTGCAAAAGGGAAACCAAGGGGTGAGAGCGGGAGGGGGGTTTGGCTTTTTGCATTGTTTCCTTCGGAGACGAGATCTGGACTGACTGCAAACATCCGTGCGCTGCGCTCCCGGGGGAACGCGACGCTGAGCTGATTCCTCCTGCCCTGGTAAACAGAGCTGCTGATGCAACCTCCAGCTCCCTGTGCTGCAGAGGCCCCAGCCAAGGCTGTGTCATTACCAGCAGCAGCCCCGTTTTCAGAGCTGTTGTACTGAGCAGATCCAGAATATTTCCCCAGGGAAGAGGCAGTCATTCATTTCCACTGTCTGCTAATTTAAAAATGTGAATCTCCGTTCAATTCTGCGTGCCAGAACTCAGCCCTCGACATTTAGACCAGTGTGAAATTTAAATACAGATGATAGCAGTGTTCTCAGGGCACAGTGAGGGGATCAGTTGGTGGAAATGATGCTGCAAAGCCCAAGGTAAAAGAAGGGAATTGGAAATGTATTCGCTCAGTCCAAATAAAACGTGGTATCTGTGGGCCAAGCTCGAGATCCAAATCAGATATAAAGAACGTGGACCCTTCCAGAGAAAAAGGAGGAAGAAAATCAGGGATTCAAAGGTCCAAGGACTCTAGGTTTAAAAAATGTGTGGGTTTTTTGAGTCTAACAGAACAGTCCTGCCACTTTTTTAGAGGACAGGCCACAGGTAAGGCTCATGTCTGTGAAGTCTCAACACACACAGCCCTAATCAACCCCTTCTTGCCCAGTTCTGGATCTGCTGTACACAGAGAAAAAGGCAATTTCTGACATTTTAAGATCTCTATATAATCTCTAAGTGGATTAAAATGACCCTAATGAAACAGAAGGATAAAGTCAAATACTCAGTATTTGTCCAAATCCAAATATTGGATCAACTACACTCCAGAATCAGTGCCCCTCCTCTTTTATCTTAGTCTTTATTGAGTTAAAAGTGAACCAAATATGGCATAAAACACTAAGCCCTTATTAGCTGGATTTCTGGTTTAATTTAGTTTACATTCTGAAGGATTTTCATGAAGTTGCACTGAAAATACTGCCATTTCCACCATGGTTTATCATTGTTATACTACCTCACAATTACCTGTCATTACAATCAAATTTATATCAGGACAAGAAAATGATTCCTCAGAAATTAAACAGCACTCCCTGGTGGGATAATTCCTTCTCCTGAACTTTCCAATAATGAAAACTGTAAGTAAATTTGCTGTAATTCAGACCACAAAAGACCCTCCACTGTTAAACCAAATCCTTATGTTTTTGCTAGGACAATGACTTGACGTTCAGCAGAAAATTCCCAAAGGTACCTAAAGCTGTAAGTGGGTTCCTAGACAGGGTTACAACATCCCTAAGGAAGTCAGGCTCGAACATCAGACAGCTGAGGTATTTCTGCAAATTCCTCCAAAGCTTATGGAATTAATGGCCTTTTGCAACTTCAGGCAAATAAATACCTCTGAAAACCTGCCTGTGCATGTCGTCAGCTGTAACTGGAGTCCCAGGTGTGGGGTTTTCCTGGACACACCTCCAGGGCTGGCTCTCAGGTGTAGATGGATGCATGGACAGCCTGGCCTGAGGCTCATGGTCAGCTGGGTGCCCAGCACTCTCAGGTCACACTTGGTCAAATAAGACACAGCCAGTGAGACCCAGAAAGTTTCAGTGGGGAACTCCCCTCATAGCCTTACTTAGCAGCTTATGACCTCTGTAATTTCCCCCTGCTGAAATGAATGTAATCCATGATTCTCTAATGGCCATTTTCCTGCAGGGATTTTGCAGTGGACTGAACACTGGATAAACACCTAAATGGTGTTTACCTTCAGAGAGAGATTCATGTCAGGAGCTTTAAAAGTTACATGCTTGATTTCAACCTGGACTCGAAACCTTCCTTTAAAACCAAGAGAAACAGGAATTCCTCTGGAGTAATGGCTTTGATTTATCTCTGACTGGGATGAATTGCCCTGTTCCTACCAGTGACTAAGGGCAGGCTACACAACCAGCTCACCTTAATGCCAGGTTGCTAAGTCAAGGCAGATGGATGCAGACTAAGGAGTCAAAATGCAGCCTGGAATGAGTCTACAAAGAGTGTTTTTAGCACAGACAGCTCCTGGACAAAGAACCTGTCTGGCCTTCCACTTAGGAGCCTACATTTTTTGTTCTTTGGGTGCACCAAAGGTGCTCTACTGAGCTATTCTACCTTGAAAATCTGAGTCCCAGAGGTCTGACAGGTTTTAACTATCTTAACATGTGGGTTTATGAGATGTTATTTATCAGATACTTGAACATGCAGCTGTGGGAATACAGCCTCTCTGGCCAGACACTCTGCTGGCCAGCCAGATCCCTGCCTCATCCCTTCCCTGGCTTCACCTGGCACAGGGGCAGATCACTGGGGGACATGAGGTCATGCACAAAATGCAGAGACAGGCAGTCCTCCTGTGGGATTGAACTGCTGCTGCCCAAATACCTCTGTGTCTGCATGAGGTGGGGGTGAAGAACGGGTGAACTGACCTCCAGAAAGGCAGAGGAAACTATTTTCAGCTCTGAGCATCAGGGTATTTCCAAGGACAGAAGGTCCCACCCAGCTCAGAGCACTGGGTTGACTTGGGCTCTGTGCTTATTTTCGAGGAGCACTGAAAGAGGTTCCCTTTGGCAGCCTCTCCTGCCAGCCCCAGGTTTGGGTGTTCTCCCCCTTGGTTCAGACCCTGACATTGTTGTGGTTGCCAAGGCTTTGTCACACCTGCTTTGCAGCACCATGATGTAGATGTGCACACACACAACCATGGCCCCACATGTCCACCTACCTCCATCAGTCCTCCCCTCCCTACACCTCTGCTTCCCTCACTGCCACTGCAGGCAGCTGCAAGATGAACCCAGTTGTGGCCCCAGAAGACTTTTAGGAAGAAAGGTCAAGGACTACCCAGAGTTTCACAATTTTTTCCTCCAGAACAGAACTACTTGCACTGAAAACAAAGCTCCTCTGCATGGGAACCAATTTGGGGGAGTCCAGACCTAGAGCAAACCAGAAACTGAGACTCACTGCAAAACCCACCACTTCTGCTTCAGATGCTCAGCACACATCCCTGCCCTGGCTTTCTCTGACAGAAACACAGAACAAACAACATATTTAAAACAACTGAAAGAAAAGAAAACCAAACCCTAACCCCTGCCAAAACAAGACACTCTATCACACACACTTCTTCCCCTAGAGAGATGACGGACCGAAAAAAACCTGTGTGAGAACTGCTGGTCACACTGCTCAGGGTGTTGCAGGAAGAGGCTCTGATGGCCTATGCTGAATGATCCTGCAGCTTCTGTGCTGAGCCAACACATCAGGATCTTGTCCATCTCTGTACTTGTGTGCAGGGACACTGCCTATACATCCATCCATAGCACAGCCTATTTATGGCACATCATCCAGACTCTCTGGTGTCACGAGTTGGATCCCCCCTCACAGAGGGACAGGGTGCCCAGGGAGGGATATGATCTCTCAGCATCCCAGTGACTCCTTTGGGCTCCACCTGCACGCTGGGGCAGGAGCAGACCCTTATCTGACAGGGCAGAATTAGAGCAAACCTCACAATCCCCAGCACAGCAAAGAAGGTCACACCAAGCGTTTTGGGTCAGACCAGTTTACATCTCAGCCTTTGAACCTCCCGCAGCAGCTGGGTGGGGCAGGAGTGTGGGTGTGTGGCTGTGTCACACCAGCGGCCCCAGGGCAGCCCCAAAGCACGGGGAGAGCTGTCAGGGAAAAGAGGAGATCAGATAACCACAGCAAGGGCTCCACCAGCCCCATAATCCACCCGCCTTTCATCCCTCATTGGCAGCGTGCAGTTGCCTGCCACTGCACTGGCACAAAGCCTCCATCCCGAGCCTCCTCCCCTCCTCATCCTCAAGCAGGACCATCTCAGCAGGTTTCACAGCCACAGAGTGGTGGGCACCCAAGTTCTGAGTGGCTTCACATGTGTTGGAGATGCACCACCACAGGGGACCTGTACAGCACCTGTACCCCTGTCCTGCTGTGTCCCCACTGCCACCAACTGAGCACCTCCTCCAGCCCCACCAAGCCCTTGCAGCATCAGTGCACCCTAAATAACACCAACACCACCACTAAGGCTGCCCCAGTGAGGTGGACATGTCTTGGGGAGGGGGGATGCCTTTGTGACCCCCTGCCCTAATGTGGCTACAGCTCTGGAGTGCCAGGGAAACACCAAAAACCCCACTGGGAGAGATGGTCCAAGGAGTCTGTATCCTTTGTGGTCTTATCTCCTCTTCAGTTATGGAGCTGAGATGCCCTGGGTACCCAAGTCCTCTTCCAGGCCTCCCCGGGTGCTGTTAACCCCCCTGCCCACCCCAGGGCTGCAGCCAAGTCCTGGCAGCCACCAGCATGGGAAACGTATGTCCTGTGGACAACGTTCAACTCCCTGCTGCTCGGTCCCATCAGGTGCTCCCTGGTTTCTGTCTCACAAGAGAGGGTGACTACCAGCCCCTGATTTACCTTCTCTATGCCTTTTACTACCTCTGTTTTTATGTGCATGGATCATATCCCCTCATATTTATCTCATCTTCAAAATAAATATTCCCCTTCATCCTTCAGTCTCTGCTCATCTGCAAGTCTTTCAGTGTCTCCAATAATTTTTGTTGCCTATCTCTTGACCCCTTCTGTTCCTGCTGTATCTTTTTGAGATGGATTGACTGGAATTGAACACGCTGTTCCAGGCAGGACCACAGCAATGATTTATGTGTTGGCATTATAATACTCTCAGCAATATTTTTAATCCCGTTCTCCCTCAAATTTTCTTTGCTTGTCTGGTGGTGTCTGTACACAGAGAGCAGAGATTTGCACATAGGTGTGGAGAATAGAGATTTGCACATGATGTCTTTGTTGATGCTGCTCTCCTCTTCCCAAACATTTACTAATTTAGACCTCATCACATTCCCAGTGCTCCTTCCCACCTGCAGCACATTTTACATTCATCTCCTCTGCTCACCAGCACACTGCCCTGCCCTCCAGCTTCATTACAGAAAACCCTTTGAGATTTTCCACCTCCTTTCTTGACCAAGCCAAAGATTCCTCAGGCACTTGCAAGTTTTGCTGTTCTTCTGTTCACCTTTTTTCCCCCACCTCATGAACAAATATATTATGTAGCACTGTGTCCCATTCACATCCCCTTGACATCCTGCTGGTATAACTTCAGCAAAATTCTTTTTCCTGTTGGCTTTCAGATGATTTCTCCTCCCAGCAGCAGCAGCCCCTTCTCCCAGTGTTCCCTGGGCCTTCAGCCCAGGTTGCACAAAGGACATTGATATTTCCCCTGGAGAGCCCACAAAGTGGAGGCTGGAAGGTTTTCCTTCCTCCCAGGGATGAAAGATTTGAGACAGAACAAAGACAAAGCATGGGAAAGAGGGTGGGAAACACTAACCTGGGACCCTGGACTTGGGTTCCAGCTTCCCTGGAGAACACTACCACAGCAACAAAGCACAGGGGAAAGGATCACAACCATCTGGGGCTAAATAAATCCATTCTCCAAGGAAAGTCCTTCAATGCAACCACCTATCACATCTCTGAGTCCAGGCACGGGCAGCAGATGCATGTCCACACCACAGCCCGTTATCCTGCCAGCAAAGGGGTCCCTGTTCCTGCTGGGCAAAGCTGGGAGCAGAACTGGCTGCTGGAGACACATCTCCACGCCAAGCTCTCTGCATTTTTCCAAGAATTGAAAATGTGTTTCCCCCCTCACCAGACATGTTTCTATTCAAATCAGCATCAGCCATTCTGCAAGATATTTGCCTTCCTGCATTTATTTTCCAATAACAAAGCTGTCCTCAGCTCTTTAGAGCTGGTATTTTTATTTTATTTAGTTAATATTTTTAAACATTACTACTGCTATAATAAATGTTAACTATTTGTGCAGAGCTCTCAGTGCCTTGGCAGGGGCCTTTATATGTGCAAAATAACAGCAAATCATACTAAATAATAATAATAAATTATTATGGTTGATTACAAGGGAATGTGCTACATTTTTATAAGCTCTAGACCACCTACAGCTCACAAAATATAATGGGAAACATTAAGCCTTTAACTGGTTTTATACATTCCCTTCCCCCGCTTCCACTCCCCATGTTCTGTAATAGATTTACAAACAGTGTAAGGGGTGTGTGGGGGGGAAATCTTCCCTTATAAGAATAGCATCAAAATTCTCCTCAGCTTTCCAGCTGCTGAGTGTTTCTGAAGCCTTCAGTGAAATGCAATTAGTATCTTTTACCGCCTGCCTTCTGGGGATACTGACATTATTATCTTATTGCAGTTTCACCTTGACATGCAGATCACAAGGCAGCGAGCTGGATTCTGTCTGGAGACGCCTTGAATTGTGGCATTGCCCCAGCTGGCTCAGCGAGTTGAGAGAGGAGAAGGAGGAAAAAAGGAGAGAAGAGCCATTTTCTAATCCTGTGGATCTCAGCTTTTTTTTTTTTTTAAAAAAAAAAGCACAAATAAATACAGGAAATGGGAGCCGTGGGGGGAAAAGTGTGTCCCCCCTTAGCTCCAAGGAGGACAGGGGTGGCCAAGGGGGGATCTGTTCTGTGCCAGCCTGGAGCTGCCAGAGCAGGTCTGGGCTTCCAGCAGGACCCGCTCCCCTCCCCTCCATCTCCCAGCAGGTTTCAATTCCATATGGACACAATCCCAGATCTCTGTATTTCGCTGCACAAGGGAAAAGAAAAAAGAAGAAAAAGAGAGGAGGAACCCCCCATCATCAGAATGACTTTACATCGTCTCAGAAATGATCAGAGGGACACACGTGCCCCTCTGTGTCTGCACAGGTAAGTTTGGCCCTGTGCAATGCTGAGCCATCCGATGGGAAAGCTGCAGCCACACAAATCTCTCCTCTGAGGCTTTTTGTGGTTGGCAAAACGCAACATTAACCTTCAGACTGTACTGCCTGAAAGAACAAGCTTTCCTCTTTTTCCTAGGCAGCATTTCTCCAGCCCCCAGAGCACCTTCAGGGAAGCCCTGAGCCTGTGTCTCCCCATCCCTACAGCATCTGGGGTGGGGAGTGGCAGCTTGAAACCTGCCTTGGAGACAGTGAGATGGGTGAAATGGGGGGCATTTTGGAGCCCACTGCCATGTGCACGGGCTCATCTTAAGCAACACAAAACCTGGAGCCAAAGCATTCCAGTGACTTCCAGTATTCTTGAATTAAACCAATCACCGTGCTGTTAATTCCACTGAAGACTGATGTATCCATTATCACAGCTGGGAAGCAATATTTAGCTGGGATGCACAAAATGGATGGAAGGAACCTGGGTGGTTTCACCTCCCACAGGTCTGATGTGATGTGATGACCCTCGTGTTTGTCAGAGGAGCCACAGCTGGAGACACAGTTCAGGTGCAAGACCTACACTGGAGCTGCAGAAACTGTGTTGTTACAAATGGAATCAGCAGAAAATCCAACCTGTCCTCTGCCTTTCTTCAGCCCATTCTTCTCTCTTATTACTCTTAATTAATACTAATTCTCTGCATTCAACTCTAATGGTCTCATACCCCTGAGAAACCATTATGTGATAATGTTCATGTATTCAGATCTCTCTACCCTGAAGAGGGATGAGACCAGGCCTGGAAGGATTCCCACCCAGGGACATCCCTCCAGAATTGCCTTTCTCATCTGTGAGTTCTGGTCTTTTTAATTCCAGTGGGAAGCTTTTAATTCCCGTGCTCCATCCCTCTAATCATCCTGGTGGTCCCTCCTCTGGACTTGCAGGGAGGGTTGGAACTAGCTGGTCTCTTAAGGTCCCTCCCAACCCAAACCATTCTGTGATTCTATAAAATGGGAAAAGCACCATTTCCTGGTACTTGGTTACTTCCAGTTCCCTTCCCACCAAAACCCACCATACCCAGAGGGGTGGAAAAACAGGACAGACAAACACTCAGAACCTTTCCAACCTCCCACTGCCCCACCTGCTGATGTTAGATTGGCACTGCAAAACCCAGCCCACTGGTGTGTCTGCTCAATGCAGCAGCATCACATCCATTTCAAAATTACACCTCTTCTTCAGGATAGATCATTAAAAACCAAACCTCAAGTCATATAAATCTCAACTGAACCAAAATGGAGCTCCCTGTCACTGCCAAAGTCCACAGTGCCTCTCTGGAGAGGACCTGAGAGAACCCAGGTACCAGGCAGGATATTTGGTGTCCTAATGCACTGTTTCAGAAACACTTTCAAGACCAGGTTTGTAAGCACCCAAGCATCACCCCAGCTCCCTTTTCTTATCTCATGATGGTTGCTGCCAAATAATCACGATAGCCCAATCTATAACACTCTCATTTTTCCATACAAGTGGGTCTGGGACTGTAAAAGAAGTGCCATGCAGGGAAATCTCACTGTCTCTTGGAATGTTTGTTGGTTTTTTTCGTTTAAAAATATTTGGAAAGAAAGGACAGTCAAATGAAGAAACAAATACTAAATAAACCTCCTTGTTTCTCTGATGCTAGACTGGCACGGGCAGCTTGTACGAATTAGTGATTCCAGAGAGCAACTGCCTAATTTCCAAGGGAATTGGGAGAGAAGGAAGAGAGGAACAGCAGTAATTTATAGCTTAGCCTGTTTGTATTTTCTCTTTACAGCTCTCATCTGGATTGCAGAATGCAAATTATTTATTGTATTTCATTGGCAAACCCTTTCATTGCTCTGGTATGTGAAATTCCTGGTACCTTCCAAAATCCCAGTTTTGCAGCTAATGGGCTGCACCCCTCATGGTCTTGCTTCAAAAGGTGAGTGCCCCTCCAAAACCAGAGTGGGCACCTTCACCTTTACACCACCACAGCACAGACCCCATCTCTCAAAGGCACCATCACACAGATCTCCTGAACTATTGTTTTCCCCTCTTGTTGTGATCATCATGTGAATGCAACACGAATGTAAAAGGACACAGCTGGTAGTTGAGACTGTTACTTTCAAGATTCCAGAAGAGGATCAAATGAAGGAGAAAATTAAATTAAAAAAGCAGCACTTAATTATGTAGGCTGCTTTTGTACTGGCTCCTTCCTCTATGTAGCAGTTTCCACCTGAAAATCTTTAAGTGCTTTAGAGCTGATAATTAAATCTCGGAACTACTGCAGAGAAGGATGCAAGGGAAAGCATATGCAGTTCACTTGATCTTGTCTGTTTGATTATATATTAACTTTGCATCTCTCCAGACCTCTGCTCTGCCAGGACACTCCTTGCAAGCTAACTTAAGGTCTGTGCAAATGCTTATGATGATGTTCCTCAGTGGTGGAGTCTGCTAAAGGGGGGCTTGGACACTGGATGAGGTGGGAGCAGGGATGTGTGGATGGTCGTCCTGGACACCCAGCCCCATGTGCTGGGGCTGGGGAAAGTGTCTTGGGGCAACCACAGTGCCAGGGATCTCCCTTCTATGGGCATCCCACCTGCACCAGCAGAAAAGTGCTACTCCTCCAGCATTTACTGTGTTCCATGGAGACTGAACCTTTGTGGTTGCAAAACCTGTCAGGGCAATTTCAGCTTGGAAAACCATATCACCTCCCTTACTCCATTTGGGGTGTTGGAAACCAGCAGCTGGATCAGAGTACCAAAATGGGGGCCACCAAGAGCCAAGTTCACCCCCCATCAAAGCAATTCATGTGGGATGATCCTCAGAAATGCCCATAATCACATAGACACAGGACTTGGTAACACCCCTGTTCCAGCACACAAGCTGCTCACACCTGAGCCTCTCACCTTTGAGCTGAGCACCTCATGGGGCCAAACACTTCACATCAGGGAGGACTCCTCTATCAGGGCGGATCTCACCCCTGTCAGCAGCCCTGGAGCTGGGATCCACCCTGCCAGGACAGCCCTTTTGGCATAACAGCAGCACCCAGGCTCTGTGTCATCACCCCATTGCTTCAGAACAGACTGGCTGGGTGGCATCAGAGAAGCTGCTGAAGAGCAGCTTCAGCATAATGTGGTTTAAGATGTTATTTTCGGAGAGCAATGAAAGCACAGGGCGATGCTCATCTGGCAATCAGAGGCATTAGCAGGAGTTCTGGCAGTGGATCCCAGAGATGACGAAAATGAAAACGTCCTTGAAAGCATAATCAGAAATTTGGTTGGCACAGGTGCTGTTGCAACACCCAGACAGCTGTGAAAGAGGGGGATCTTCTGGGAAAGTGCAGTTTCATGGTATGAGAAAGGCCAGCTCATGTTTTCAGCCTCCTGATGTGAAATCATGATTGTCTCTCCTGGGTTGCTGCTCATGCAGGAGCCTCTTGGGAGGCTGAGACAGAGAGGACACCAAGGTACCTGCCTCTCCTGCTGCCTTGGGTCAGGTGGTGCTCTGCAGCTCCCTGAGAGCTGGGGAATCAGCAGGGCTGGTGCCTGAGCTCACAGAGGACATGGCACAAAGTGGAGAGGAGGGAGAAAGACACCAGCAAGTGACCCACTGCACAGTGTGGGTGTGATAACACCCTGGCTGCAGGATCCCTGCCCACGATTCAGCAGCTGAAAGGATGCACTGCAGTAGCCCCAGTATTCTCTAACAGCAAGGAAATACTTCAGGAGTCAACAGATACTTGACATTTTTAATGGCCCAGTAAGGTTCTGTGGTTTTACATTTTGTTTTGGATACCAAAGGCCTGATTTTTTTTTTTCCTATTTATTCCAAGTAAAGCAGGAGTAACCCAGCAGGATCAGCTGAGCTGGTCAGGAAGGTGCTTCTCTGTGCCATAAAAGTGCTCATACTGAGGCAAAAGCCAACGTTGCAATTTTGTGTGTAAAACAAAATGTAAAAAACCAAAATATAAAACTAGAGGGGAGAGAAAAGAGCAATTAGTATTGCTAATGAGAGTCTCTGTAAGCTTTTTAAACATGACTGTAATATATTTAAAATCTGATCGTAGAGAAAAAAAATCTGGAGTGGGCTAAGAATGTCAGAACAGATGTTGTTCCTCCTCCCTTCAGAGAAAAGTTTTGCCAACCGTTTTGACATAAATTTTGCTGAGCTCAGTGTAATTCTGTAAAAAAACTCCAGGTGGATTGAAACAACCTTTTCCCCTGGAAGCTGTTCCAACAGCTGAGCTCCCTGAAGGAGCCTGGCCCAGGGACACAGCCCAGGAGCACTGGGGATGTGGGGCAGAGGGACAGCAGCTTCTCTGCTCAGAGCACCTGGGGTAGTCCTTATAGGACTACAGGAACATTTTCCCCAGACCTACCCTGACAACTTTAAGTTTGGGGGTTTTCAGTTGTTTTTTTGTTTGGTTGGGGTTTTTTTTTCCCTGCCCTCAAACACAATTTTTGTGTTCAGGATCAGCTGGAGGGCCACATCAGCCTCCTGGATGCTTTACAGTCAGAGGAACTCTGTCCATGCCTGGGGAACAAGATCAGGAGACTAAGCTTGGCCTCCAGCAGCCCTGCAGGGATCATGCCTGTTGTGCTGTGTCCTCCTCCTCCACGCAGCCCCACGGATGCAACTGAGCTCCTTCCCACACCCTGCTGGGACTGGGCTGCCATGGAGATCAGCAGGAGAAGAGGCAACTCGGCCCTGCTGGTGCCAGCAAGGAGGGTCTCAAAAAGCAAGAGCCCATCAGGATAAAGCTTTGCAGCATTTGGGTTGGAAGAGAGAGGGAGGGGACTAAGGATGTGAGTAACACAGAGAATTTAACTCCCAAGTGGAGACTCAGTTCAGTTCCACCTTTACCCTGACAGTGAGGTACAAAATCCCTCCTGCAGCCGTGTCCTGCAACCACATTCACCTCACTGATGGATGGAGGAGGAGGGGACCTGCAGACCTGCCGGGCTCACAGGAGCAACCACAGCCCGGGGTCTCTGGTCTCTGCTCTCAGGGTCATCCCTGTGTTTCCACTAAGGTGAGCACCCAGCAAAGCCCAGGACACTTCCCCCAGGTGAGCTGGGAATCAAACCTCAGGCTCCCTCATCCCAAGCAGGTAAGCTGTCCACGAACTGGTTATAGAGATGGCCCTGGCTGAATCTTTTCAAAGGCAGGTTATCCATCTGCCTTCCCAGGAGGGGTTTCTGCTGGAGGGTCTGGAGCTGGTGCAGGTGTTGTCCTGCAGCCTAGCCAGATGTGATTCCAGAGAAAGCAGATTTTGGTGTGCCCAGGGGGGTCCTGCTACATGGGTGACTCCCTGAACAGGGTGGCCCAGATTCTCGGGCAGGCCTCCTGTGTCTTGGTGATAATATTTGCACCATTTGGGTTTGAGCTGATAAGACAATCCATGATTTTAAGCACTCATGACTGCCAGCAAATATAGGAAATAGGTAGGGCTTATTTGCCAGAGCATTCAGCATTTACTACAGAGGTTTCACTCTTTCTCCACCCAAGATACCTCAGGAAGAAAAACATAGATAGCGTAGATTTAATCATTCCCATGCTTAAAGACAATATGGTTTTTAATGCCCAGCAGTACCACCTTGGGAGGCATTTTAATGCCAATTACAGCTTCCATTCTGCGGCACAGCCCCAAAGTCCCCCTTTTCCCATCACAGCCCCGATGCAAAGAGCCAAGGAGCCCATCTGAGCAGGGCCAGCCCTGAAATTTCCCCTTCTCCAATGAGACCAGCCCCTATTGTGCTCCCAGACTCTCTTGTGATGTAAAAGGGCGATAGATAAAAATAACTCCGACTCCATTGTCCTGCTATTTATACACTGAAAAGTCAACAGCATAAAGGCGACCAGCCCCGGGGCTGAGCGAGAGTTGATGACCCTGTTCCGCCCGCTTGTCCTTGTAGGTGCCATGGGGGGAGGACCGTGGGGCAGAGGAAATCAGGCTGTTTGAAGATAAAGAGGCTTTTCAAAAGCCCAAAGGGCAGTTCAGCGTGTAGCTCGCAGGGTAAAGGGGCCCATTTGGGCCATTGTGTTCCCAGTGCCAAGCAAGTCCCTAACAAAGGCTGGAGTCAGCCCTTGGTGGGGGGCTGTGTTTGAGAAGGACCCGAGCTATCAGCTCCAGAGCACGGGTCTTCGGGGGGGACAATGAATAGAAAATCTCCATCCGAAGAGACAGATGGGTCTGAATACAGATGCAAAGCGACCCTCACCTCAAGACCATCAAAGAAACCACTCTTTCCAGACCCAAAGTCTGTAAGATAATGGGGCTTTTCAGGGACATAAAAACTGAATTTCCTCCTTGTCATGCATTAGCCACAGGAAACAAAACTGATCTGCCAAACCTAGCTTTGTAAAATGCCCCTGATTTACTAAGCAACAATTTTATACGATCATTTTGGCACGGAAACGACCTTATTCGGTGGGTTTAGTGCGGCAAAAGGCACGTGAAGCTGGTAAAGCATCAGTGTCTGGGCATCCCCTTAGCCTGGCTGGGAGTTACCCAGCCCTTGGTTCTGCAAAACAACCCTACAGAGCATCATCCTGAGAGACGAAGTGACCAGCCAGGTGTATCTGCGGGATTCACTGGCAAGAACACATCACCAAAGTGAGAATTAGGCAGGAAAATTCATTTTCAGAAAGGGAAAATATGTTCAGCTGATACAAATACCGTTCAGAAGGAAGGGATGAGCGCTGCTCATTTACTTTGAAATTCTCCATTAGCTGCTGCACGCTAATTATCCACCTTTCTGTTTTGGGGCTTTTGGTTTTTGTTTAATTTTTTTTTTTTCCCCGCACTGGAAAATTTTGTTCATCTTAAAGCCAAATAAATGCCAAGAAAATCCTGCCACCCACTACATTTATGATCAAAATAACAATTTCTTTTGATAAGTTCCAGCAGTTACAATGAGCCAGAGAAAATGTATTCAGTGAAGATCACTCACTGTTGAATACTTTCCCCACTTCTTCCCTCAAATCGGTGATGTCTTTCTTTTTAAACTTGTATAAGCAGGGTACTTTTTAATAGGGTAATTTGTACTACAAACTCCCGAAAAAATGTTTTGATTTTATTTTATTGTGATTCCAAAAGCCCCAGTTTTGAAACACATACAGATAAAAGTGCTTTGAGGATTTTATTTCTGTGCTTCCAAATTGCTCACCAGAGAGCCAAAAGTCACTCTTTGCCTCTCAATCAAGGTCTGGGTAAAATTTACACCCTTGCACAGATAATCAGAGTTGTCAAGTTGTTCCATAAAAGGCAGGAAGACCTGTGATAATATTTTCCAAAATACTGACATTACATGCTCTAGATTCTGCAGAGCTTTATGAAGGATTTAAGCACAAATTTATCTGTAAAAGAGGAAAGTTTTACTCTATTTCTGAGCAAAGTGGACTGGAATAGAGTAGCATTTGTTGCTCTAAGAAGGTCCCAACCAAAATGGTGAAAAGCTGAGTTATTTGGGCTGAGGACAGAGCTCCATCCCCCTGCTCTCCTCCAGTATGGCCAGGCCAGGCTGCTCCTACAAAACACTTTGTCACCCTGTTGTCACTTCACACCTCTCATCCTACCAGTCTTCATTTGTCTGCCTCACCCATTTGGTCCCTCCTGACATAAAGCAGGATGGATGTCAGAGGGAAGGGCTTTCTCTGCAGCTATTTGTTCACAGCATTTATTGAAGGCACCTAATTTGGGGTCCATACCCCAGTGCAAACAGCCATACAAAGCCACCCTGAGCTTCCAGGTCTAGGGGAAAACATTTGGGATGCTGGATGGTTGAAACATCAGGATCCCAAGCGCGTACAAGGACCACCATTTCCAGAGCTACACCCTGAGTTTTGACTTCCTCCATTTGGAGTCATCCCAGGAGAAAAGGAGTTTGGTTTTTGGAGATGCAGAGCAACCTCCACCCCACTGATGGGAGTATCATGAGGTTCTGGAGCCCAGGCCACCAGTGTCCCAGCTGGGGCACCCCGTGCTGAGTCCTGATCCTGCCCAGCAAGTAAAAGTGGGAACAGGTCTTGCTCTCACAGGGGGCACAATGGAGGGAGGATGCCTCACTGAGGGAAATCAACCATTAATGGCCCCAGACACCACAAAATTTTTCCACCCTTGGCAGGTAACCTGAAACTAGAGTCCCAAACTGAACTTGAAGAGGCAGAAACATGGATTATGCATCTGAAATGTCACAAGCCCTGTCTTCCAACATCATGTCAGCACCCCCAATTCTATCACCAAGCACCTCAAATTTTGGCAAGATTATAACTTTGCTTCTTGTAGCCATTCTCTATAGGAATAACCAAACTGGATCAAAGAAAGTGCCTCGTTTAGTCTTCAAATGCATTCCCTTTCCACTCCCACAGGGATCCTTTCAACTCTGTCACGACCCAACCCTAATCCCCTGCATGTGGCCTTTGGGAAAGTTATTCTGAAAGCATTATCAGCCCTCTGGAAACACAAAATGCAGTATCTCAACCTGACATTCATCTTACCTAATACCTAATACTCATCATAGGAGATGATGATGGAGTTGGACCTAGGGCTCCTAACTGGAGGCTAGAGGAGAAGTTGCTGGGCAAGTAATTAAGTATAAGGTGGTAAAAGCCATCCCAACTGATCCCAGCACTTTTCAAAGACCAAAATGGGTCTTTCCCCCTTATTAGGCACCCATCTGTGTCACCCAGCTCTAATTAAGCATCTGCTCTCCAAGAGGCTAACAAGTTCTTTTGCTGATAATCCCAACCAGCTTGGCAGCATTATTTATAACACACAGCCCCTGCTCCGGTCTGAGTCGCTTCATTGTTAGAATAAGATGTAACTATATCATTATTTTAGGAGACATATAAAATATAATCCAATTATATGGTGGATACGTGGAATTCCCAGTGATTTCAGAGCACGCTGCTTCATTCAGGAGGGGGGAAAAGATTTAAAGAGACAGGTTGTCAGTGGGCATCAAAGGATTTGGGATGATATTTAGGATAACAGTTTATAGACATGGAGCAAATCCTATTATAATGCCACATGGCCATCAGGCTGTCACAGTGGCAGGTACAGCCTGAGCAAAGATGCCAGCCAAGAGCGTGGTCATCTGAGAGATGCTGCACATTATAGTCTGTGTGTCCTGTGTCTGGTGGGGAATTGGTAGGTTTTGTGTGTATCAGCAGCAGAAGTATCTCGACAGCCTCTGTGTTACCCTCTGCTCTGTGGTGTCCTCACTGCCAGCTGGATCCAGGTTATGGAGCACCCTGATCCTAGAGGAGCATGATCCTTAGAGAGTTTGAGTTTACCCTGCAATCCCTCAAGGACAGGGCAGGGAAAGAATACAGCCTGAGGAGTGAAAATGGGCATTTGCCAAAGCATTTGCTCCAGATCCCTGACCTGTGCAGGACCCCACTGACTGCCTGTCAGGCAACCTCAGCTCGGTCCAGACTTCTCTTTGCAAAGGGGCCAAGGCAAATACTGTGACAAGGAGCCTCTCCATGGGCTTCACCCAGCTTTGGTTTGGGCCCAGCAGCCCCAGGAGAAATGGAGAGGAGAGCTGTGAGGATGGCAGTGCCCGAGGAGCCAGCTGTGCTCAGAAACCACTCAGAGCACAAGCGTGTTTGGGGCTTTTTTGCACATGACTCACGATCAACACAACTCCAAGGCTTGTGAAAGTGCAAAACTGATCCCTTGCCCAGACACCACGGGAACTCTCAAGTGCCAGAAGATATGAGCTCAGAAAATAGAGTGGATGGATGGACATACCACACCACAGTGCCAGCCTGGGCCAGGAGCTGCTGAGGGAACTGCAAAATTCAGGGCAGCGTTTGCCAGAGCTGCTGTGGCTGAGCAGGGACTCAGAGCCCCAGTGCTGCTGCACCCAAGGTGCTGTGGGGGAACATGAACCATCTCCAGCACCTCCCTCAGCCTCCAGTCAAACAACATGTTCAGCAAAGAAAAGCCATTTCAGCCTCCCTTTGCTTTTTTTTCCTCTTTTTTCGCTCTTTTTCCTCAGCAGCACTCACAAGTTTACACTTTTGCCTACTGACAGCTGACCCCCCACAGCAGGACCCATTTCTGCTCTCAATCCACCTCTCTACACCTGACAGCTGTATTTTGGGTCCTTGACAGCATGTGGGACCCTGCCAGGGTGGCACCCATGTCACCAGAGAGGTGACACACACTGAGATGCCACCCCACTGTGGAGGAGGAAGATTAAAGGAATTTAAAAAAATAAATTTGCTGAACAGGAGATACTTTCTTTGTGTGCAGACCCCGGGGAGCTGAGAGAACTAGCAGCAGGAATACAAAAGAACCCTGGATAGTTTATAAAACAAAGGAGATTCATTGAAGTCTCAAAAATCCAGCCCAGTAGCCTTGAAATTAAACCCAGCCTTGCTGCTGCCAGCTTGTAAGGAGAGTGAGGATGCCTGCAAGTTACCAACAGTGACAAGATTTTTTTTTTCCTCTTCTGTTTTTTAAATACATGTTAATCCAAGCAGAGCAATGGCAGTAACACCCACAGCATCCTCCCCTGGGGAAGTCCCGGGAGTAATTTCCACCTTGTAAGTCTGCCTCCCACTAGGAGCTCCACAAAGGGAGACAAAGACCTAATGCTTAGGTCGTGCAGCCCCCGAGCTTCAGAGGTTTTTGGGGCCCTGCAGGGCCATCGAGAGTAAATGAGGTGCAGCCATGTGCCAGCAAGGTCCAGCTCGAGCCTCAGCGACAGGAACATTCCCGCAGCAGCCAGATGGGCGCAATAAAAGGCTCATTAATGGGGATCGTTGGACCTCAATTTCAGATGGCTGGATGAAACCTCCTCTCTAAGTATCATTATTATGGTGCTCTCAATCAAGTCAAGCAGCTTTATGACAAAATCAAAAGTTGTGATCCAAGCAGGAGAGGGGTGGGCTAAGCAGCCTGTTTATTTTGCTTTGGGTTCACGGCGAGGACCCAGCAAGCTGCCAGGACACAAGAGTGATGTTCACATCCCTTGAGCAGCTGGGGACAGCTTTAAATGTCATCTCAGCCCTCTGCCCTCTCAACCCCAAACCTCTCTGGGTCCACAGTGGGATTACACAGATACCAGTATGCTGGTCTGTGGCTCAGAAACAAGTGGGGGAAAAAATCTCATAGAATCATTAAGGCTGGAAAGGACCTCTGAGATCACTGAGTCCAAGCATTAACCCAGCACTGACAAGTCCACCACCATGTCTCTAAGCATCACATCCACATGTCTTTTAAAATCCCTTTGGGAACAGTGACCCCACCACTTCCCTGGGCAGCCTGTTCCAGTGCCTGACCAGCGTTTTGGTAAAGAAAGGTTTCCTACTCTCCAATCTAAACCTCCCCTGGTGGTTTCCTCTTGCTTTGTCCCTTTTCCATGGCAGAGGAGATTGGCTTCTGCCTACAATCTCCTTTCAGGGCACTGCAGAGAGTGAGAAGGTCCCTCCTGAGCCTCCTTTTCTCC
Organism: Manacus vitellinus; assembly: GCF_001715985.3. NCBI lineage: Eukaryota > Metazoa > Chordata > Aves > Passeriformes > Pipridae > Manacus > Manacus vitellinus. The sequence continues at coordinate 4,645,735 of NW_021939798.1, read as the reverse complement.
AGGCTGAGGCCCCTCCAGCTCCTTCAGCTGCTCCTCATCAGACTTGTGCTCCTAGAGATGGGATCCCTCTGCCCATATCCAAAACACTGCTCACTGGGTTTACATGCCAGGATCATCTGCACTTGTGATGAGCTCAACACGAAAACATCATTTGGAAGGTGTCACGTATTCAGTACAGCTCCCTGTACCATTTTCCTCATTAGATACAAGATATTAAAGTAAAGGCCCTTCACAGTCAGGGCTGGACACGTATAAGACAAGAGATGGAAAGACATGGAAGGGGCTGGTGAGAGCCACTGGCCAAAGCCAGCCAGTCCCCATCCAGGGATATGAATAGCACCATCCCAGCCATCTGCTGGGATCTTCCTACAGAGCACTTCATGCTGCATTTGCTCACCAAAACTTCTTCCAGATACCTTTTTCCATCAAAATCCTTTTAATTGAGTTGCCCTCCCCTGTCTCCACAGTATCTGCAATTTTCCCATTCCATGTGTGGCAGTTTTGCTCCATTGAGCTCCACAGTGTTCAGAGGCCACCAGAGAGAGCTGCTGCACACGGGGGAAACTCCCAGCTCTCACCTGTAATCCCAGTCACTCATTCCTTGGCCAAAGGCCTGATCCTTCTGCTTGTCCTTGATATGTAAGGCACCCCCAAAAATGGAGGAGCAGGATGGTTGACCAGCAGGCTGGGGGAGGAGGGTAACTCAGCCAGGCTGGTGTCCTGCTGGGATGGCAAAGCCCACCATCCACCACCCCTGACTCACAGCTGTGGGTCAGCAACACTGCATGGCACTCGAGGACCTTTGGATTTGGGGACATGACTTTCATTTCTGATGAGCATCTCAAACCATGGATTTCTGGGCTCCCCTGCCAGCACATCTCTGCCCTCATCTCCTCTCCAAGGTGGAAAGCTGAGCTGTGGGGCTGCAGAGCTGCTGCTGACTGGCAGGGAGGGAAAGAGATCAGAAGATCATTCTCTGAAGAATTAAGATCCTAATCTGCCTTAAGCTGCTCAGCGCTGCCACGGGCCCTCCTGAGGCAGCATCTCATCTCATCCCATCGGCAAGGACAAGCAGATGAGGCAGAGGGAGGCGTAGCCTGGCATGGGATTCACAGCCACAAAACACAGTCTGGCAACATAAAGATCAAGCCTCAATTAGACTTTGTCCTTCATTATGTAGTTTGCTGTTGCCTCGGCTCATTAAAAGCCAGCTGCAGGTAGGAGGAAGCATCAGAGGGATTATCCAAACCGCAGCTGTGTGAGGAGATTTGATATCTCTCAGCAGCATCAGGCACAAGAGCCAAAGTCTCTTCCTCCTCCTTGCAAAAGCTGCCCATCCCCTCGAGCTCTGTGAGGACATGAGGATCCTGCTTCCATTGCAGCATCACCTGGGAGCAGGAGCAGCCAGAGCCTCTTCCCAAACCCACATCTCTTCTCTTTTGATGGCATTTATTGCACCAAGGAGACACCACTGCTCAGAGCAAAGCTGAGCCCTGGGGCTTTTGAAAATCCCGAGGCACAGGCAGACAAGGAGAAAATGGGTCTGATCATGAGCCTCTGGCTAAGCACCCCATCGTGCTGACAAAGACATTCTGGTGAGGAACAGGGGTGGTATTTCTATGCTGGCCCCAAGAAACAAAGAAGCCTTGCAGGGTATCACCGATGCTGCAGGAAGGCACACGGGACATCCCCGCCCCGTGGACACTGATGCTGTGTGGGTTTTGTGCTTCCTTCAGGGCAGTTTCATCCCAACCAGATTCCTCAGCTGTCGCTGCAGAAATTTACTCCTGGCACTGGGCAGGAGTGGAATATCTATAAGCTGGGCAAGAGGAGGTGGCAGAGGGCTGTTCTGCAAGTCTGCCATGTGCTCCTCTTGCAGCGAGTGGAGGCTCAAAGCTTTAAAACTCCATGATATTCTCCTTCATTACTTCCACCTGGGAGCCATATCCTACCACTGCAGCCTGGCTGCTCTGGGGGACCTTTCCAGCTGACTGCAGCTGTTCCTCCTCCAGCACTTTGCTTTTAGTTCCATGCAATAGAGCAGTTTGACTGCTCACAACCTCTTGGCTTTGGGATGCTGCTGCAGGGTGCCAGTGGGAAAGGCACGTTCCCAAAATACACTGAAATCAAAACCACACAATCCCTGCTGTGCAGTGAAGAGGAAGAAGGGAGTCAGGGAACAAATATTTGTCTGGCTACCCTGCTTTCTAGCACAGAGAGTCTGAAGAGGCAAACCCCCAGCTTTCCAGTAAAACTCAGCCCACTGATGCTGCCCACACCCTGGGATTGCAGCTTGGTACCTTCCCAGTGTTAGGTCTGGTTTTCTTTTGAAGAAGCCAACAGAACAAGGGGAAGGAGGTGGTTTCAAAGCATACAAAGCCAAACTGCTGAGCAGTAAATCAGCCAACACCTTCCTTGCTGCTCCAGGACACTGAAAGTTGTGCCAACTGCTTTTTCTCTCAGCACTGTTGGTTTTACAGCCCTGTCCAGAAGTCCCAGGACTGTCTCACCGTGTGTGTTGGGTCACATCTGGATCACAGGACAGAGGGCTGTGCTTGAAGACCGGCCAAGACAGGTCCCAAGGTGGTGGTCACCTGCTGAACATACATTATCCCACTGGCACAGGAAAGTAATTCCTCCAGGAGGAGGACTAATGGAGCCTGATTTCCTATGCGTCATGTCTCATTGCCTGGCATTTTATCCCAGGCAGATTGTGGGTTCAACCCCTCAGCAGACACTAAAGAGTCCAGAAGGGAGACAGATGTGAATGTCCTGACCACAGCAGAAGCTTCTGAGACCATCCTTTTCCAGCCATCAGTCACTGCACTTAGAGAAACCTTAGTCAGGAACAGATTCTCTGGTGCCTAATATTTCATAACCTGGCTGTATTTTCTGCTTGGGTTTAAGATCTCCTTCCCCAGCTGGGTCCTCTGATGTTTCACACCACCAGAACCCACCCTGCAGCCCTGCTCAGTGGAGTCTTCTACTGTTCAAGTCTCTTTCCTCTACCTGCTCACCAACTTTTATGAAACGTGTTGTTAAAATCACTGAGATCCAACTCCTTCAATCAGATCCCAGTGGAGCAAACCCCTGAGCTGAGCAGGGAGTAGGTCAGGCTTGACAACCAGTCAAGCTGAGCACAGGGAGTGAATCACCTAAGCCACACTTCTGTAGGAGCCAGTCTGAGAATAACATAGAAAAGCTACAGAAATTGGATCTCTAGGATTTTGTAGGGTAAAACAAGTGTAAAGATGTGAATCCTTGCTCATGCTTTCATGACACACTGACCATCATTCCCCACCATCCCTCATCCCTCCCAGCCATGGCCAATCTGCTTTGCCAAATGCTGGCACCAACCAAGGAAATTTCGACGTCTTGTGGCAAGCTCCAGCTCAAGGAGCAGCTTGTTTTCCACTGCCCAGAGCCTTCAGATTTAAATATGGCCTGAAGTTTGAAAAAAGAGCCCTTGTTTTTCATGGAAAGCCTCATCCATCTCAACAAATACCACTCCACAGCATGGTGCTTCCTACAACCTGCCCTGTGCTGGCCAGGTGCTAAATAAAAATGAGAAAAGGAGTATTGTAAGAGAGAGGCAGCATCACTGGGCTTTTCCTTCACTTGTTTCATGTCCAAGGTAGAGAGATGGAAATACACTCAAGATTTTGACTTGCCCCAGCCCTAAGAAACATAAAGCTCCTTACAAAAGCACCTACTCAGTCTGCCAAAACAGCAATGGATGATAGAGATAAGTCCTCTAGAGTGAGGGAGAAGGGCAAAATCCCAGATCCCTGCCCAGAGCAGCATTCCCAGACACCTCTGGAAGGGTCTGCTCACAGCCAGCAGCCTCACCTGGGCTGAGGGAGAGGGGAGAAGACCTGCACAGTGCAGGGCTGGAGGCACTCTGTGCTCCATGCCGTGGTAAACAGGGCAAAAATGATAAACAGGGAAAGCCTTGCAGAGCTTCCCTCCTGTACCAAAGCCCTTGCAGCAGGAATGCTCTCCTCTCACAGCACAGCTGCTGGGAGAGGAAAAGATGCAGCATGAGTGTGAATGATGCGGGCACACACCTCCCAGGCAAGCTCTGGGCATCCACACTGGCACTCCCAGAGCTGGCAGAAGGGCCTGCAACCCCAGCCACCGCTGCAGGAGAGAGCCCAGAGCTTCTCCTGGCAGCAGCAGGAGCCACGGCTGCATCAGCCAAGCAGCAGAGATGCTAATTGGGTCTAAGCGAAGGGGGGAGGGAGAGAAGGGAAGAAAGGGAGGGGGAAAAAAAACCCTCTAAACCCCTGACTCAATGGGAAAACACTACAATCCAACGCAGGCAGGATGAAACCAGCCCAGTACAACATTGTCCGGTTAAACTCGCGGCCCCGTATTATTCCCAGCTCGCATTAAGTAGCTCTGTAGTGTTAGTGCTGTTCTTGAAAGATAACTTCACCTTTCACCCCTTAAGCTCCGAGACACTCCTAAAAGTACCACCATGTTATTACGAACAGAAGAGCAGTGTTAATGCTGAAATGCTCTATCCCCTTCTCCTCCCTCTTTGTCACTGCTGGATTTTAAAGCACAACGTTATTAAAAAAGAATATATATGCTGGGGATGCAACATCCCCTTTCAGCAGCAATTCCTGCGTGTGGAGAGACCCCCTTGGCTTTGCACAGAGAGTGCTGCTTTTCCAGCCTCCTCTGCTGTCTCTCCTGGGCATTTCCTGCCCTCTGTTTCTCCAAGCCACCAGGTTTCTGTTCTATCCTTGTCCCCTCTGCAGGGCAGGGAAGGATGCTGGTGTGTCCCTTGGAGGGCAAGGACCCAAGAAAGTCAAATCATCTTCGCACACTTGAAAATATCCGAACAAACAATTCAAAATGCCTCAAAGCCGAAGTGCTTTAAAGCTGTTGAGGCACAGCCGGGGTGAGGAGCTGGTGCTGAGGGAACCAGTATTGCTCACCGGGCTGGCAGAGCTACACATGGTCTCCATTCCGGCATTTCCCAAATGCCAGGAGGAACCTCTCCTCTCCCTTCCCATCCTCCCTCCTTCAGGCACATCATCATCAGCTGCCTCAGCTCTTCCTCCCAGGATCTGCTGGTTTATGTTTGTGTTGCCTTCCTCAGACTGTAAAGTCTTTGGGGGCAGGAACGCGCCGTAATCTGTGTTTGTCAAGTGCCATGTAAACGGCTGGCTAAATGTGTTTGTTTTCAACCGCTTATTTGTTTTTCAAAGGGGTAGTTACAGGAAAGTACACAGCGGAATAAGTAATTGGTGTGTGGAGCAGAGCTGGGAGAGGATGGGAGAAGCTGCTGTGTCCCTGTGGAGAGAGGCAGATGGCACCAGGATGGTTTCCCTCCCCCTTTCTCCCCGGTTTCACACTCAGGGAGGGCTGGGTACAACTCCGAAGATACAAAAGATATCCCAAAGGACAAGCCGAGCCCTTCCTTGGCCAAATTCTGAGGATGCCAGGGCAGGTCACCAAGGCGTGCCCCACACCAGCCTCCCACCGGGCGTTGTCCCTGCAGGCTCACCCCTGCGCTGCTCTGAATCGATGTGAATTTACACGTTGAGGGCACCTATTTTTCTGCCTTCTCCTTGACAGCCATGCCCTGTGTCCTTCTTCCCCAGGCTGAATCCAGCCCCTCCCGCCTGGCTCGTACAGCTAATGAACCTGTATTCGCTTCCACCGCAGCATCTGCGGGGCTTTGAGCGTGGAACTGAGACGAGACCATCAGAAAACAGCCTGATTAAAAGGTACTTTGGGGAGGGGGCACTTTGCCTGAGGGTGACAACGTCTCTTACACTTGAAATGAAATATATATCTATGTTGAAGAGTGGGAAAGAAAAGAGGAAAAACTTTGGCCCCTGCGGAGGTTTAGAAGCCCTTAGGCTGTTGGCCACTGGATTCATGTACACTGCGCTTTAGTGCTTTAAAAAGTGCCTAAAAAAGCAAGATACCACTACCCGGTGGACTGTAAAATATCCTATCACCAGCCAGCCATACACAGCGAGGATGTCATGCCATGGGGTTAGCAGCAGTATCATATGCAAGGTAAAGATGCTTCATTGCATATATTAAAGGCAGCCCGAGCCCTAAATGCACCCTAAAGAAGATGGATCTCCTCGGGAGCCTGAGATCTATTCATCACAATCTGATTCCTAAGTGTCAATTAATCTTACAGCTTGTGTGTTGTTCCCCAGCCCTGACACATCTCTCACTGTCCCCGACTTGGAAGAGTAATGGGAGACAGTGTTTGAGTATATAAAAGATAATTAATAGAAAACATCCTCCCTTTAAAAAACAACCACCAAACCAAGCTTTTAGTGTAATATGCCTTTCCACCAGCATCCATTTCCACAGATCCAACTAGCAGCTACTGTCATTTAGGGAATGTTAATTGCTCCACAGGAAACTTAGCGTTTAAAAAGGGTGAGAAGGATCCTGGTAAAGTATTCGGTTAATACAAAAGAAACGGTGATTTTTTTAAAATGCCCATTGTTCACCTCTCAGCACAGAGTTCCTCCTTGGCTCTTGCTCTGACATTTCATAAAGCCACAGAGCCCCTGGCACGGTGAGATGTAATGCAATGAGATAATGTTATTTTACTTCTGACATAACTTGGAGGAACATAAAGCACGTGGATGGGGCTCGGCAGAGCCTGTTGCTCGCAGGGAGCCGTCCCAGGGTACTGATACAGCAGGAGGATGAGGGGATGGAGCTGGGTTTGGATTGAAAGGCACTGATGGGGGTAAATCAGGAAGGGGACCCCCAGATCAATATTGGAGCATGGCAAGCAAAAAGGCCAGGGAATGGGGAAAAAACATTCCCTTCCTGTGTTTGAGGATGGAAAGGCTCCCCAGGGTAAAGAGGTTTAGTGAAAGGTATTTCCTTGTGAATAGTAAGGTTTGGGTGGAGCTGGGGCGGCTGGGATTCCTGCATGGATTTTTCAAAAGCATCCAAAATGGGAATTGGACAGGATCCTTCTTGCTCCAGGAAAAACTGCTGGGAAAGCCAGAGAGGGGGCACCTGGGTGGGTCAGTGCCCAGCTGAACGTGGAAGTGGCTTTGCAGGAACCAATTTCCTGGGAAGAAGAGTGGAAGAGCTACACTGTCACTCTAGGTACTAACCAAGAAGCTAAATGTCTCTGCTCTGCCTCTCATGGGAGCTGCAAAATATCCAAATTTGGCAGTGTCAGCCCAGGATGTATTCTGTCCCTTTATCCCCAGACAGATCTGTTTGGGCTGGAATGCTGTGGCTGGGAGCACAGTTCTGGTGCTGGAGGCTGCAGGGATGGAGCTCCAGCTCTCGGCTGCATCCTGACATCTGGAACTCTTCAAACACCAAATCTAGTCAAAATCTAGGCAGAGAGCCCTGGCAGCTGCAGTGTGGTGCAGGCCATGGAGAATGGGGTTAGCAGAAAAGAGCAGCTTTGCTTTTAGTTGCTTTTCTAACAGTACTGTAATTCCTGCCCAGAGGGGGGTCAGGGAGAGTTCCCAGGGGTTTGTCCTTCCCTCGTGGTCTCCTGAAACAGTAAAACCTTAAAGGTTTAAAAAAGCCTGAAACAAAAGCAAGAGGCCCATGGAAAGGCACTTTCCTGAGTACATCCATCAGGTCTTCTGGGATCCTTTGACCTCTTTTGGCTTCGGCTGGTTTTGCTGAGTGTTCCTGGGGTGCTGATTCCTGAACTCCCATTGAGGGTTATGGAAATGACACACATGATCAGGGAGAGATCAGAGCACTGCACCCACTGAGCCTGCCAGAACACCTTCCCAGGCTGGAACAGCTTCCCAGACAACACATATAACAGAGAGCAAGTGGATCACCCCAGTCACTGGGACAGCAAAGGCAGGTGGCCCTTTCCTACCTTCACCAACAGGGAAAAATGCCTACAGGGTCTGTCTTGCACAGTAAACCACTACAGCATCACTCTGCTATGAACAACAGATAAAACTCCCTGTGTTCCAAAGGTGGGAGATACAGTCATAAGTTTGGAAGTGAAGGCAGTAGCTGTCAGATCTATTCAGGTTCCATCAGCCTGCATAAACAGGCTGTGAATTTTGTAATTACAGGTTCCCCCTTAGGATTTTGGCACATCTAATCCTAGCCCAACCTTGGAAAGTGAAGAAGGTATAGAAATGAAACCTAATAAAACCTAAATATTATCTCCCATATTCTGAGGCTCAGTGAAGGTTTGATTTACATTTCTAGCAAAGATTCTTGCATCTGAAGCAATGGCTTGTATATTGTATTTGTCTAAGATTATAGGTACTTTATGGCATTTACTAGATCTTGTAAATATTCTGTAAAGTGCTATCGACAGAACAATTATGGTAGAGGAATAACAGTTTTGAGTCTACTCCTCTTGGAAAGAAAAAAAATGGATTTTGTCCTTTGCTACTGCAAATGATCTGCAACTCGGTGATGCTTAACAGCACATATTAGAAGAGTACTGTCAAATTAAGCCCCCCTGGCTAGTATTTCCAAAACCTGGCCTCCAAGTTATGCTCCTGGGAAAGGGGACGGGGTCTTGGAGACTCCAGGTTATGGCAGCATTTTGGAAAAACTGGCTCTCCTGCAGACGAGAGCAGCAAACCTCACCCTACTTGTTCATAACCAAATATGCTCTCTGACACCAGAGATAAGACCTCTGGCTACACCCCTGGAAATGATCTCACTCTCCACTTTCACTTGCAGCCTTTCCCTGCTGCTTTGTCCAACATAAGCAGCCGGGGCAGAGTTTTGGGGGCAGCAAAATGAGAAACTGTTGTTTTCTCCCTGGAGAACCATCCCCCTCTCCAGCCTGTCCGGGGCTGGGGCAGCCTGGGAGCCGAGGGAAGAGGCAGCTGTGGGCAGCGGGCTCTTGTCCCCGCGCTGTGCTGTGCCACTGATTGGTGGTGGCGAGGGATGATGTTCGCATCCTATTTTTAGTGCAGCCTGCAGCGCTCAGCCGGGCTGCGGGAACAATGCCACGCTGGACGCTCATGCTCAGAGACGGCAAAATCCCACACTCAACAACCCCGCCGGAGTAAACAGCACCTCCTCTGAAGAAAAAAAAAAAAATAAGACCTTCCTGCCTTTGGGGAGCCTCCTCAGGTCTCTGCGGGCGAACACAAAGGGTGTGATTGCTCACAGAGGTTTTAGGTGTTTGCCCATCCCCGGTTTCTCCCCTGGCAGAGCCGGGAAGCAGCACACAAATCCTGCAGCCTCCATCCCGGCTCTCCCGGCGAGCTGACAGAGATCTCCCTCAGGACCGGCCTCGGCGTGGCGTCAGAGCAGTGCGAGAACAGAGAGCAAGGCACGGGGACACACCAGACACGACACCAGCTGCTCTGCTCCCTCCCCGGGACAAGGAGTCGGGGGGCACTGTCCTGCCCAAAGCATCCCTGGCCAGCTCAGGCATCCCTGGGAGCAGCTCCTGCTGCAGCTGCTGTGTGTGTCTGTGCAGGCAGAAATCCAGCACCCACAATTGCAATTGCCATATTGGTCTGCCCCTGCAGACCCTGGCTGCCAGCCTGACCCCAAATCTGTGCTGGGTAGGGGCTGAGGTGTCTCATCCCCCACATGCCAGCCCCACAGGCACCAGGAACCTTTGCTGTGCATCACTTCTCTCTCTTCAGACCAAAGGGGCTGGATGGGGCTTGGAGGACAGAAACATGACCTCCCCTTTCCACAACTTCCTCGCTGTGAATTTCAGTGCTTTCCTGATTCATAAAATGATCTAAACTCCATCACACCTGAAGAGGAGGTGGGAGGCAATGAGAGGAACTCTTCAAAAGGACACAGCACAGCCACAGTCTCATGTCCAATCCATGGAGAATGAGGGTAGCTCTAGGCGCTTGAGATTACGTTGCCCATCCCTGCAGCACTGGACCCTTTGCAGGCAGGATGGTCAGAAACCACAGCCCAGTGACACTGGAACTCCCACCTTCCTCACCCTGTGCACTGTGGAGGTCTCAGCAGACCCTTGGTGAAGCCCAGACACTGGTGCTGTGCAAAGCATCTGCCCTTCTGGTCACCAGTGACTCGGGGGATGATCCCACTACCAAAGGGGTCTCTGTCCCAGCCCTGGCTCTTGCCCCAACTGGTTTGAAGCATTGAACCCACCCGATATTTCCTTCCTGGGGGAAGTAGCAGAGACACATATGAATGAAGCAAAATGCAATCACAGAAAACAGGAGAAAAAGCTCTTTCCAGGCAACTGGCAACACGTGCAAATAATTTGGAAATGGTCACACAGGGGTCAGTGGTGTTGGTGCTGCCACAATGTGCCTGAGACAGAAGCAAGGCTGGGGAGGGTGGTTTTTAGGGCATCACCAGGCTAGAAATGCACCCTCTGAAGACCTTTCCCACCATCAGAATCACAATACATGGGAACCCCCAACAGCTGCTACAGCCCCACTGGGGATGGCTGGAGCCAGGAGAGGACATCTGCCCATGGCCTGAAGCTGGAGAGGAGCTGGTTCACCATCACTCCCAGCCAAACCAAATCCCAAGTGAGCCTTTCTAACAATCTGAAGTTGGGAAATGCTGTTCCTTTGTTTTACTGGATCATATTTTGCTTTGTGTTTCTCCATCCTCTCGATCTGTCTCCAGGCTCCCTGGTTTCAGGCCAGGTCTGTCCACAGTTCTCCAAGGCACACACAGATTTGGTGAGCTGGAGCCAAGCGAGGACTAATGAATCATTTTCTGCCTGGTTCATGCAACATGAAGGGCCAAGCAGTGAGCTGGTTGGGGCCAGCACATGGAGCTGGCCCAGCCTGCTGTCCCTCACCCAGCATCCCCACCAGGAGCAGCTCCAGTGACATCCCATGGACACGTGCTGCAGTGTCCAGAGGCAGGACATCCAGCTGGAACACAAGGGACTGAACAGAAAGAAGCAGCTGTGGGGTATCATGCAGAGCTCTGCTCAGCTGTGTCCTTCACACTTCTCCTTCAGTACCAGCAGCACGGGTGTTGATCTCACTCTAGAGGATTGGTGAGCACAGTGATATCATGGACTGGCCACATAAACCCTCACAAAGCCCTGGGGGAAGCAGAACACTCTGGTTTGCTCTCATGACCTTACACACGGGCCTTGCATGCACCCCAGTCCACGTCCTCCCAGTGCAGAAGGGGTCAGGAAGTGGGGAACAAATCCTGAGGCTGAGTTCCTACAGGGTGGTATTATCTCCTGATGCAAAGAACTCAGTGCTGTTTCCTCCCTCGCTCCCTTCCAGACAGCAGCCAGGACATTAGTTAAGAGCAGCTTGGAGTTTAGAAATAGAAACTACTGTGAAAATCCCCTCAAAACACCCCAAGGGTTATTTAATTATCCAGTTGCACTGCGGCATCTCGCTGGCTGGAGGTCTCCCCTCTAGCACAGAGGATCCCCAAGATCTGAGGGTGCACCTGGAGAAGCATTTCTGACGCAGCAGAGAAGCTCTGCTGAGGGCTGGAGGTGAACAGGGTCGTGTCCAACCCCAACCTGTTGTGGCTGAGCTTCCTTCAACCTTCCTCTGAGATCCAACCATGGAAAACAGTCTCTAGTTCTGCACTGGGAAGCTCAGCCCTTCCAGAATATCATACCCACATGAGTCATATTCACAGGCACAGGGCAAGCAATAATATTTTACCACCTAATCCCACTTAGCTCTTGGCTCACCTTTTGTTCTGCCCTTCTGGCACAGTAGGAAATTCTGCATATTCTATGAGTAGTTTGGGCAATCAGTCATTCCTTGTGATGCTGTTTTGCTGGGAGCATGGAGATATGAGCACCTGGTAAGTTTTATGACATTTAAACCAGTGTAAATAGCAAACACCTCCGCTTAAATCAGAGATTAACTCCAGATTCCTCTGCTTTAATGATAAATATTTTGATTCAATGAGAACAAACTAATGCACTTCTTTGAGTTAGTACTTCTACATTAGGGACACAATGCCTGCATTTGGCAGTGGCCAGAGAGGAAAGCTTAGAGATATGAATCTGTCTGCCTGTTCCTCTTAATAACTCAATATAAATGGATTAAAAAAAGAAACTCCGATAGTTTGGACAGAACAGAGATGCATATTAATGTAAAGACCCAAAAGCCTCATTAAGCTTGGGGTTGTATAAGGTCAGGAGTTGGACTCAATGATCCTTGTGGGTCCCTTCTAGCTCAGGATATTCTCTGAGTCTATGAAAATCAATTTGTGACATACAGTAGATGATCAAGTGTTTGCAGCCTGGATATTTCTCACTAAGAGATTTGGTAACTTGAGCAGAAGCTGTGAGCTTGGCAGAGGAGTTAATTGGTAGATACTTGGGGGTAAGGATTGAATCAGTGTAGGTGAGTCCAGACCACACAACAACCTATATGGATGGGCAGCTGCCTGTACACTCATTTACTGCACCCAGAATATGGGCAGAAATACCTGAAGGTGAGCAGCAACTGAGCTCATCTCCCACTGCACTGCACTGAGCCCTGACACAAAGCTCCTCAGTGACAAGGCTCTGCTCTACAGCACCAGGGGCATAAGAGGGATGTTTTGCATTAAAACTGAAATTTAAGCAGTAGGATAAAAAAAAATAATGGAAACATAGGAGAAGTGAAAATCCAGTGGATTGGGTCACCCACTGCTGGTGACATTTCAGAGTGAGGGTAAAACCGGGGGAAAACACCAAGGGAAGGAGAACTCAGCCTCTCCTGGGAAGCCCCACAAAACACAGCACTGAAGTGGAAATGGAGCCAAGACATGAAACACTCACTGAATTCCCAGTTTATCAGGCTTCCAGCATCTCCCCTTTAAAACGTATTAGAAAATACTACAGTTTTTGGAAGAAAACCAAACCAAACCAAACCCAGAAAAAGACTCTCAAACTAAAAAAAACTCCGAATTTGAAATCCATATGGACCTTTCTCCCCTCTCTGGCACAGCCAGGTTTGTCACAGCATTTGGGACATCGGCACCACCAAAATTTCCACACGAGCCCCCCCTGTCCAAATCGCCCCAGACTGCTGTGTGTCCAGGGATATTTATGCAAACCAGGAGGCATGGCAGGATTTCACAGCAGGAGGACAAATTCATTTTGTAAAAGGTATTTATATAGTTCAATAGGTGTGTGCAGTGCTTTAGAGGTATAAAATGTGAGATCCCTGCCCTAAGGGGCTTATAATCTAATAACATATACTAGGTAAATTAAAACATACATCACGGTGGGGATGAATGCCCAGCCCAGCCTAGACGGGAGGGCAGTTGAGCCATATGACAAGGCAGAACTCAATTTTCATTTTAGATTTGTAGTTTGCCTTTAAACAGCCGGCATTCCCTAACCCCCAAGCGAGGGAGAAATTTATCAGCATTACATCTGGGGGGAGGGAGTGCTCCAACACAGGATCATTTATTAATTGTTATTTATTATCTGTTAAACAAGGACAGTGCGTGCAGCAATAGCATTCCTTTTTCTGGATTAATTGTTGCTGTGTGATTCCTAGGTTTTATATTTTTAGCAGCCCTGTTCTAGCCTAACCCACTGAAAAGGGGGGAAAATGGAACAGGCACTCACACAATTAATGTAATGAGAGTAATTAATTTGAAAATAATACCCAGGGGGTGGGAGGGTTAAGGCTTTCTTTTTAAAGAAATAAAAGTCGAACCAAAGCTCCCACGTCCCTCAGGACTCGGTGCTACACTGACTGCACTCGTTATGTTCGCATTTGAATACTCATTCGAGCACATTTCTCATGCTGTTATTTCACCACTTCCTCAGCCTTGCATAATAGATGCAGTCATTGCCACTAAAGAGCCGGCGTTTACCCGCAGAGGTGAGGAAGGAGAGCAGAAAGCAGGCAGGAGACAGAAATACAGCTCTGCACACCAGGTCTCTCCTTGGGGCTTGCTCACTCCCCACAAAATAAAAATAAAGAAAATCAGAACCAAAGAGCCAAAACACGTGGGGTCCCCCTCCCTTCACACCAGGCAGAGTCTCTGGGGTCCCCTCCCTTTGCACCAGGTAGAGTCTCTGGGTTCCCCTCCCTCTGCACCAGGCAGGTAGATGGAGCTTGGCACCATCCTCCCTCCTCTTCCTCCTGCACATCACCCCACCGGCCCTGCAGCTGCCCAGAACCCACCTAACTCGCTCAGGGATGTGTTTGATTTCATTTCACGTGGCCATTTCTTGCTCTAAAGTCAGGGAAACACTCCCCAGAGGTAACTGTGGACCTGGCACAGGCAATGTCCAGGTAGCAGTGGAGGCTACACGGTCCCAACAGCAGCACAGGGGTGGACAGGAGGGTGCTCACCCTGCTAAATCTGGGGGTGTCTGGGGGAAGGAGGTGTCTCATGGAGGTAAAACACAAGGGAAACTCCACGATGCACCTTCCTAATACCACAGAGACTTGTTGGTAATCTGTGCCAATCCTAAGGAATCTTTTGATTCTTGTGCATCTGCAACAAGCAGCAGATTCGTGGGAGAGCCTGGAAATACGGGTTGGGTGACGGGGACAAGAAATTGCAGGATGCTGGTGGCATCAGCTGTGGCTGCTTCTCAGAGCCCAGAGGGCACAACACTCATCACCATCAATGCCAGGTTAGCTCTGAGGTGCTGCCTTTCACCAGCAGCCTGACAAATGAACCCTCAGCTGGCCGCTGGCAGTGGGCAAGAAACCCTGCAAAAAGGTCTGGCTCATAGTTTTGTATTGCCACGCATTTGCAAGAGGAAATTCAGGGCTGAAACTCTTTACTTGGTGTTTCTGACAGGTTTTCAGAAGGGAAGAGGGACAGGTCTGGTGCCTGTCTCTGAGGGTAAATTTCTGTGCCTACCACAGACCAAGTACCACAAGCAGGAAAGGACAAAACCCAACATGGAAGTCAGTGACTCACCAGAGACCAGAGATTCAAACTTCTCAGAGGTCATCTGAACCTCCAAGTAATATGAGTTTTCTTTTAAGGTTTGAAATTTGACAAAGGTGCAGATCTTGGTCCCAGTCGTAGCACAGCACAGTCTCACCCAAACCAGACCTGACTGCAACTAATATTTGAAAACCTTATTTTGTGAGTGCGCACTGAGTTATGTCAAATAATAAAGCAAAAGTCCCTGAAGGCTTTGCTGCGTGTGAGCACATCCATAGCAAAAGAAATACATTTTCATGGAATCTACAGTAATTGCATTGGTCACGCAGGCTTGATAGAACCGAGAAGGGTTTCTATCTTCATTTGGGGCAGCTTGTGAAGGACAGCCTGGGATGTGTGTGGAGCTGGAAGTGTCTCCAGGGAGTTGGGGTCTCCTTCAGTTTGGTGTCTTGATGACAGAGCAAAGAACTGTGGTAGCACAGAAGATGTTCCAAAATGGAAATTTTAGCTTTCTCACCAGGTCCAGCATGGATTTCATGCGGGATTTCCAAAAAGCTGCTGGATCACATTGTATCTGATTTTCCAATTAGTAGAATATTGGCATTTCTCTAAATAAGAGGGAAAGGGAATGAAGAGAACATGATGGGGAATTAAAGTTTCCAAACAGAAGCAGAAGGAACACCACAGGAATTTATGAACTCGGCAGCAAAGCCTTGACTCCCACACAACACAGGAACCTGCACGTGGCACGATCAGAACCACGGTAGTTTGGTCAACAGGTGTTTGCTTTTGGTAAACTTAATTCCACTGTGAGAGCTGCCACAGCCCATCTCCTCACCACCACACTGGGGACTGGTGAAGGGTGACCGTCTATTTTGTAATAACAAACCCCTTCAAGTGAATTTAAAATCGCACCACGGCAGCAGGAGGGAGGCAGCAAACAGCTGGGGAGGCTGCCTGTGCCCCTGCAGTGCCAGCCCCGGGTGGAATGCACACTGCAGAAGGGCAGCTGGGCCCTTGACATCTCCTTCTGGGGGTCCAGAAACCCCCATGGGCACCTCTCTGCCCTTCCCCGTGGTTGGGGGTAGCCCGTGGTCAGTGGGATGACCCCTCATCCCAACATTTTGCAGGGGCAAAAGTGGACCAGTAAAAGGATGCTGAGCCCTGTGTGCATCCCTATCAGGGTGGGGATGCACCACCTTTACACAGGGAGGTGAGGTGGGGGGCTGTTCCTCCATCCCCATTCCTTAGCAGCTCGGTGCTGCGTTTTGTTCGGGCTTTAACTTTTTTTTTTCTTTCTTTTTTTTTTTTTTTAATTTTTTCCCCTGCGGTGTTCGTTAGCAGAAGTGACATTTCTGCGGACGGGCAGGCGATGACGGCAGCTAATGGCTCCCGGGCCCTCTCTCCGGTTTCCTTAGCAACTGCGGGAAGGGAAAACAGAACCTGTCAGATGGAAAATGTCAATTATAGCGGATGCGGAGGGGAGAGATGCTGCGAGCAGAGGAGGCGTGCGGCGGCGGGGAGGGGGGAGCGCGGCGGGGGCTTGCTGGGCAGGGTGGGGCCGCAGCGCGTCCGCATCAGCGGGATGACAACATCATCCAGCAGCAGACCCCGGGCTGTGGGGGAGGATCGCGCTGTTCCACGGGCGTTTGTCACACAGAGCCCGTTCTCGTGGCCCACTGTCGAGTGACACCCCCCCCTCAGCCGGACCAGACTGCCCTGCGGTAGATGAAAGCAGCGGGAAAGATATAAATCAGATTAACTACTAAATAAATAAGAGGGAGGAATAAATAAAAGGCGCAGGCGAGCTGTGCCCGCGTTTTGCCCGTGGATCCTCACCCCCGTGGTGGGTGCGGGGCGGATCAATGCCAGAGGAGAAGCGCTCTGCTAAAACGATGGGGAAGGAGCCGCTGACGCAGTGTTAATATTAATCAAAGCCAGTCGTCCCCTCGCGCTGCCAGTGAGACAAAAGCAGGCGGTGCCGGCAACAAGGGCTGGGCAGCACTGCCCGGGCGGGGATGCCCTGGATGGGGAAGGGGCTGCACACGGGATGCGGGTGCCCAGGGCTGTACAGCCCCCCTGCTGCTGAGGGTTTGCCCAGCCAGAGTCGCCAGCCCAGCTGGCACCAGGCTGGGGATGTGACATGGTGCTGCACTGCCAGTCAAAACGGCAGTGGGAGGCTACAAGGAGGCTGAAATCAGGGCTGCCCTCTGCAGCAAAACCCGAGGTGGCACAAAGTCAGCCCATCCCCATCCTTGCAGCAGCACTAGCAGTATTGGGACCGTGAGCCTTGTGTCACATCCATCTGCCTCAGGAACGTTTTACGTGCTTTTTCTTAATGCAGCTTCCCATCTCCCCCTTACTGACAACTCCAAAACACACCCGGTTTTAAAACTGAAAGGGGAAAAGGCAAAGCAGCAGCGACCCCAGCCTCTGCACACAAACCAAATCCGTTTGCCAGCCCTTTGCACACAGACAGCTCTTGCTGCAGCGGGAAGGGCGCCCTAAGGACGCCGGGGTTGTTGTTCGGTCACCTTGTGCTGACACCTACTTGCCCGTTCAAAGTCTCCTTAACAGGGAGAGTGCTAAATCAGCCTTTACTCTCTTCATTTAACCATCATCCAGGCCTCCTTGTCATGCTGTGACATGGGGGATTCGGACTTTCCTTGTCTTGACTGACACTGATATCCTGCCGGGAGGGAGCCAGCCGGCTGCTCCTGCACCATGAATGCTAAAGCAAGTGGAATAAAAGAGGGGAACAACTACCTTGGGAGAGTGGTCACCTGCAGTTAACTGAAAGAATGAGTTTTATTCTGCTTTATTCCATATTTTTTTGTTGTTTACTTGCATGGATCAGGGAGCCTGGGGCTCAGGAGCTCTGCTTTTCTCTTTCCTTAGGAAACAAGTGCCTCACCTTGCTGGTCACTTAACCTGCTCAGTTTCTGAGTTCTCCCTTTGTCAGATAGTGCTTGCCCATCTCTGCAAAGCCTTACAACATCCCGAGGGAAGAGGAAATACCAGACCTTGCTTCATTTTCCTCATCCTTTCCCTCTATAAACGGCAAAAGCAGCAAATGTGAGGCACAGACCAGAGGTACCTGAGCTGGTGCTCCAGTGAGGCACCCTAACACTGAAACCCAAAAACTTGTCTGGACCCCAGATTGCAGAACTGTCCCTCTTATCCTCAAAGACCCATCTCCAAGCAAAGTCCATAATCTCACTCCTCTCTCCTGTCTTCTGGGCCCAAAACCATTTCAGAGCAGATAATTTTTTAATAATCAGCATGGCAAGGCTGTTTCACCTCTCTGTTCACTCTGTTTCCATCTGTTTTCTGCTCTAAGTGTTTAATTGCAACAGTAGGCTCCTGTAAGGCTGAAATAGCCACCCCACAAAAGGGGTCCAACTGAGGAGTGGGAGCATCTTTGCTGGAGCCAGGACAGCTCCAGGAGCTGTCACACAGGTTCACTTCTCCTGCGCTTTCCCTTCTCACGCTCACGGGTTATTTTTACATTTTCTCTTATGTAACCAGGTCAGGGTCTGCTCTGGTTTCCACTTCTGTCTGAAGCCAAAGGGAAAAAAACCACTATGAATTCAAGTAATGGATTTCCGAGTGATTGCTTTTCCAAGTGTCACCCCAGGACTCTGCCAGGGCACCTGGGTGGGAAAAACTCCAGCTTCTGGGGAGCCCTGGGGACTCCACCCATGGGGAATAACCTGCATGGTATGAGCAGCGCAGCATGACAACTCCAAACTGGCTTTAACCAGCCTCTAGTTACACCACTCCTGTGTACACTGAGTTTCTGACCCTTTTCTGTGCCTTACACAAAAGCATCCATGAACCAGAGCTCCTTGGCTGTGTTACAGTCACAGAGCCTGGGTGGTGTTCAGTGGGCACTGGTCCCTGCCATGGACATACCCAGCACCTCTCCCACCAATCCCAGCACATGTTGCACATGGAGGTGCCATCCCATGCTTTCTGGGTGGGAGCAGGACGCAGAGCCGAGGCAAAGGGCACATTTACACTTCAGGGAGGAGATTTTCCAGCCCGGCAGACCTTGTACTCAGCTTCCCACAACAGCATTTCCAAACGACTTTGCTTAAAAACTTGGTGCTGTCGATAAAGCAGCAACACTCAATCCCATCCACCCACCCATCAACCCTCTGCCCCTCGTTTCACCTCCCTTCAGGAACGGAGCTGAACACCTTCCCCAGCCAGAGCAGGACCCCTGGTCCTGCCAGCCCTCACGTGGGCTGCAGGGCTGTAAATATCAATTGTTCTAACCCCGTTAGAGCCTAATAGGCTCAGCAATATCTACTGAGGAAAGGGCCTGACCCCGCTCGTCAGCAGTCATGACATGGAACAGCTATAGCATGTTCAGGGTATGCAAAAGGCTTAAATGCACATTTAATGGTTGTCAGGCAGCAGTTCCTATTAATATAAAGACAGTCACATCCCAGGGCTATGGAAAAAGAGCTGAAAAGCACGGAAGAAAAATGAATTTATTTCAATGGATGTTTTCATGATCAAGAAACGACTCAAATAGCTAAAGCTGCTCTGTTCCTGACATGCTGTGAGATTGAGACTTGGATAATTAGTAGAAAAGTTTCCCTGCCCATGTGACTCAGATTTTCAATTATTGACATTTGAGTTCATTATCATTTATGCACTTTCTTTATTTGTGTTTTGCCCAGGAAAAAGCAGCGCAACTCAGGCAGATAATTTGTTGTTGCTTCGCATATCTGTTTTCCAACATTAAATTTTTATGTCTTCTCCATCAAAACCAACTGAACTAGCAGTCCTCTCAGCACCCTAATACCATAATATAAATAACTACAACCTCTTCCCGCAAAACATTAACCCCTCAGTATGCCTGTAATTCCCCCTTCTCACAAATTTAAAATGAATTCTCTGAAAATATTTACCACTATTTCAAGACTTTGGTAGAAATCTCCCTCATTCCACTGTGTAACACATAAATTTTAGGCAAAGCCGAAGCTGACATTATCATCTTTCAGCAGTGAACTGCTTTGTGCAGGAGTGGCAGTTCATCCTCTCTCCTATCATGGTTAGGACAGAGCTTTTGTAAAGCTCTGTAATGCACCAATTTGCCTCTCCTTGCAGACTGTACAATTTTACTAATCTCTAAATTGATAAATTATGTACATGAAGGCAGAGCAAAACCCTTCACACGGACGCCAGAAATTATTTCCATGTCACATGGAGTTTCCCTTTCCCCCGTTTTTTTTCTTTTTTTCCTGCCTTTTATGTTGTCATCCTCATTTGAACAACCTTCCCAAGACTTGAAAAGGTCAGTGCCCTCGTATTTGGGCTGCAGGATTAGAGGTGACGAGCTGTGTTGAAAGACATAATTGAGCCCGGGCAGCTCGAGAGATTTCAGCCTGCCCGGGGTACGGGCAGCCCTGGCCCTTTGAAGGATCTAAAAGGTGTTCGTGGTGGGAATGATGCTGGAATTTCAAAAAGCTGCAGGCGAGCTCAAAAGGTAATTAATATAGACTAATTGGTCTCAAGGCCCTGGGTAGTGGCTCTGTGTGCAGTCCTCCTTTTCTTTGTCCTTCTGAGGATCCCGCTCAGCAGCTCGGGTGGTTGCAGGCAGAGAACAGGCAGGGACAGGCAGGTGCCGTCGCTGCAGCCGGTGCTGGAGACAAAAGGCTGCAAATCTGCCTGGCTGCCTAGTGGGGAGCCCTGCTATAAGCCAAAATGCAATGCTGATGCAAAAAAATCCCCAGCTCAATCTGATCGGGAGCATCAAATCCCTCCACCAACCTTGGGATGACTTGGTGGCCCCAGCTGGGGTTCCTCCAGTACCTGCCCCCATCAGCAGGAGATACGGCCTCTCTTTGCTCTTCTGAATGTAAAAACAGTTTTTAAAGTCAGTTAGGAACAAACTTGGCTGATTTCTATGTTAATTGCACATTTCTGTCCCTGGAAATATTCAAGGCCAGTTTGGATGGGGTTTGGAACAACCTGGTCTAGTGGAAGGTGTCCCTGCCCATGGCACGGGGGGTAGGAACTAGATGGTCTACAAAATCCCTTCCATCCCAAACCATTCCACAATTCTAATTCTGAAAAGTGGATCTGTTACATTCCCTACACCAACACTGCCCTTTTTCCTGTACTTTTGCTGTGTTAACATCCCTTTCAGGCATGAGTAGGCAGGGGCCATGCCTGGAGCAGCATCTCCCAGCTGGGATCTGCAAGCCCTCAGAAAGCAACCCCAGACATAACTGCAAAGAACAAACAGCCATTTAAAACCCAGGTGTGTGCTTTCTCATGCTTGAGGCTCAGGAGCAAATAAAATGAGGGGAAACCACAACAATAAACCAGTATTGTGGTTTAGCCTGATATTCATTTCAGCAGAGGAAAATCCTTGCAGCAGCACAGCTCAAACGGACTGACAGCAGGGTTTTTGGTGGATGGGCATTAGGTGAAGGAGAATGGGAAGCACCAACCCCCAGAAGTCAGTTTTTAATGTCTCTGAGAGCAAAGCAGCAGCTGACTTCAGTGGAAGAAGACAATGAAAAAAGGTCCATTGTTTCTGTTTACACCACCACAGTCAGTGGGTCCTGCTCAGCAGCCATATGTGGGAAGAGAAAGTGGGAGAAAAGGAGTTTTCCAACTCTTTGGCTGAAGCTGCCCCATCCTTCCCTCACTCAACCCATCAGCAGAGAAGACCCCGAGATACCGAGCACAGCCGGAGGAATACAACCCCTGAAAACAGTCCACACAATTGGGCAGATTCCCTTTCATTTTTTTAATTATCCCCTTTTCCACATCACCCAGCCCTCCCTCCTTTCTCATCACACTCTTCACTACACACTGTCTACTTAGCAAAATAAATGGCTGCACTCCCAGCACAGAGGGATGTAACGGCTGCTCGCCTTGCTAATGGTCTCTCCTTGCAGTGCAGCAGCCATGGGGTTAAATACATCTTGGCAGCTCCAGAAGCAAAGGTAGATAGACAGATAAAGTACAGTCAGGGCAGCAAGGATGTCTCCAACCTGGAAAGCTTTCATGGCAGTGACCTCTTAGTGCTCTGGGCCACCCACAAGGTACTCAAAGGGCCAAATCATGTCATGGTGGTGTTTGCCCTCTTATTTCTGACCCTTGAAATAAAAGCAGGACCACAAATACTCCTTGGATATCTTAAATTTTTTCGTGCTGATTCAAACACTAAGTTGAACAGCTCTTGAAACCATGGCCACTGCCATAGCTGCCCTGGCTCCCTGTGGTGGGAAAAAGACACTCTTGTGAACTGAAAAACCAGGGAAAAAGCATTGGGTTGCAGGAGTTGTGAGTGGGACACAGCCACGTGCAAGTGGGGTGCAGGAAAAACCCCCAAACTCTGCCCTGGGGCTTTGGTACCTGCAAGCTGTGCTCCCAGTGCCTGTCCCTGCTCTGCACCCAGGCTACAGGAGAAGGGAACCCTGGGCAGCCTCTGGGCACACACATCTGTCCAGCCTGGCCGAGGGAGCCTGGGACAGCTGGTAAAACTAAAACATAAAATCTGTGCAGGGTTTTACTGGGTTATGTTTATGATTATGATAAGGTGCCCTCCTCAACTGAGCACTAACTCCCTATCCATTCTAAGGGTTAGGCTTTCCTGCCTGGGTCACCACAGTTCCTTATAAAGCGCAGTTGCTTGTTGTTACACTTTCATTTTATTTTTATTTTTATTTGACTGCAACCTGCCCTACATAAATTTTCTGGAAGCCAGACTACAGTCAAGCAAACTGGAGTTTGCTCCCTTAATTTGTCTGTTTGAGTGACAGCTCTGGGAAGCGGTGTCTGATAGCAAGGATGCTGTTGGAAGGCTGGGTGTCCTGGACCCCTTCCCAAGCCTGGCACTGCCCAGATGGATGACCCTGGGCTGAGCCCTAAGACTTCCCATATCATCCTACAAGGTAAGAGTGTTAAACTCTGTGAGTGCATAGTGAGGTTTAAATAAAGTGGAAAAGCACTTCAACCTTCTCAGCACAAACCATTTTAAACAAAACCCACAATAATAACAACCTGGTTACAGCATGAAGGAGCCTGGGAGAGGGACAGTGACACACAGCAGTGGCAGGACAGCTAAGAGAGCTCACCAGGATCACCCACATCTAAGCCTGGCTTTGTCACTGATCCAGCTTCAGGTGAGACCTGAGCTCCTCATGTTACTGGGGAAAAATGTCCTAACAAGCACTGCCCAAGCTTACCATGCAGCCCAGGAAAAGGTTTTCCAAGCAGCAACATGGGGGAAAAAAAGACTTGAACGCAGCTGAAAACATTTCCTTGCTGCTCCTGTTGCCACTGAGGTCTCTTGTCCTTTGATTTGAAGATAAAAGCACCTTTCAGGGGCATGAGGAGTGACATGGCTCCTGCACAGGCGGCTGCCCCAGCCAAGTTGTTGCTCTGGCACCTCTCACATCTGGTGTGATCTCCAGTGACTGCAACTATGGAAGGGAAGGGATGCCACCCCATGCCATGCCTCAGGGTGCCCCAGCCCTCAGGGCTCCTTTGTCCCAAGGACCCCAATCCTGCCTGAGTCTCCCGACAGCGCCGTTATCCCAAGGTCCCCAATTACGGATGTTTCATATCTGTGTTCTTCTCCTGTATCCTTAAGATAAACATGTCCTTCACTGTAGTCATCTACTCCATCATACACTCCTATCAAATGAGCCTTGCTAGCTCGTAAATTACTGTGCAAACCATTCCAAACAATAAAGGCAATTTTACTTACTGAACCATTAAATTTACATACTTAAATTAGACTCAACCAGACGTTGAGAGGGGACGTCTCGCGGCCAGACAAACAATGAATTTAGGGAAAGAGCTGCCGTGTACTTCCCCACCTCTCACATGAAATTAATGAGGTGCTTCAATTTAATCATCATTAAAATTACATCTTTATTTAGTTACTTAGCAGAGTTTGACTCACTGCGTGGCGTGGAACATGAGGTAATGCCTCTGACATCAACCCTTCCCCAGAGGGAAGGCAGGGAGCGGGTCCATCTCCCCAAAATGCTTTTACACCCCTCTGCAGCCAGAGTGGGTATGCCTGCCAAGATCCTAAGTTGTTCTCCAGGGCTTATTTTTAGGGTAAAACAGTGAGGGAAGAGAAACAGCAAGTCAGAGTAAATTGAGAAAATAAGATCTGGGATTAGTGTAGGATGGGTTCGAGACAGGCAGACAGAAAGTCACATTATTCTTCAGGCAGTACCAACAAACGGGAAGCTCCCACAGCATCATCAAAGTTCAGTGCACGTGGCATGGAGACACTCATCAGAAAAGCAAGAGTTTGAAACAAAAGCACAGTGAAATGAAGACAAAGAGACAAGAAACACGCCTGCTCTCGTGTGCATGTGCAATTTGCTTTGCATTTGCTCCCCCACACACATAATTGACTCATCTCAGGATGCTCCCGGGCAGTTGTGGGGGAAGGCTGGAGCAGAGGACTCTGGGCACAGGGTGGGCAGTGTTGTGGGGCAGTCACAGGGTGTTACAGACCAGGCCTGGTTGTCACCTTTCCCAATTTCCCCCCAGGGGTGCAGTACACAGCTCTACCCAAGACAGTGCACATCCTGAGACAAAGGTGAGAGCTCACAGCCCATAAACCCCACTGAGAGGGGGCTACTACAGCCACCAGTACTCACTTTGCTACCAGAAAGTTACCAGCAACTACAGGGATTTGTGGGGACAGCAGCAAAGCCTGTGAGGGTCTGTGGGGACAGAAGGAGGGATCAAACTGGGGGGACAGGCTGCTTGTTTAGGAAGGTCCAGCACCCTGTAATATTGAAGAGTCTCTGTAATATTGAAGAGTCATGTAAGAAAGCAGAATAAAGAGATTACAGAGCCCTGTGGAATTGTTTTAAAGGAAATCAGTCCCTACTGTACTGGGGATAACATATGTATGGAGTAAGAGATGGAAAGTTTTCCATGCAGAGAGCTCTGCATAAAAGTAGGAGGAAGGGAGAGATGCTCCAGCCCAGAGACATAGGTACCTGTGGTTTACACAAGGGCACTCAGGATGTCAACTGCCTAGTGAGGTCTTCCTCAAAATCAGAAATGGGCTACAAAAACACAGACCTTTTTGTTACTCAAAAATATTTCCATTCCAACAGACTAATTCTCTGCTCCCCCAGTTCAGCCTTGTAGTTCAGTGATCTCAGTGACCTCCTCTGGTTTGATGCTGATGAGAATGAGCAAGATTAGACCTTACTGAGTTACATCTGAAGACATGAAACACTGGGAATCCCTCTGCCCCCATGGATCCCCACAGCTCTGCGTGGATGGAGCACGTCCACATTATTTCCATCAGAAAGTCTTTGCCTCTCTTTGACTCCTGCAGCAAAGGGAGGTGAGCTCCCAACAAGCCCATGCCATGGATAGTGCTAACTGGGGGAATGGCAGAAACAGGGCTGATCTGTTAGGGCTGCAAATACTGACTGTCTATTCAGCTGTTACCTGCAGGCTCTTTTTTCCCTCTGATCCCTGCACAAGCCCTGTACTGGCAGGTGTTATGTGCCACCCTGCACCTTGGTGAGCAGTTAGACCTCAGCTCAGCCAGTGACCCCAAAACCATAGTTCAAGCAGGATGTAAGGGGTTTTGTTTGACATCCCTTTTGGGGTAGCATCTTTCTTCAGACAGGGAGGATTATATTAGTTATGTATAGCAGAAGTTATGTATAGTACTTGCCTCTGAAATCTCACTGCATTAAAAAAAAAAAAAAAAGAAAAAGAAAAATAATAAGCCCACAAAAGAGTAAACATCAAACTGCCAACTGCTTTTTACCTTCTGTAAATCAAAATACACTCTGGAAGTAAAAACTCCCAAATTACACCAGGCGAGATGAAACATTAACCCACCAAGAGTGGGGATGGCAGTAGCAGGGATGCACAGACTAGAGCCAAAGCTACAGTTTGTCTACATTAAAAATGCAACATCAGCAGAGGTGTCTGAAAGAGTCATTTATCAACTCCTGGATTAGAGAGACATCTTAAAGTAAGTGCACCATTTATACGCACATATGCACAAATTGTCTGCTGAGGAGAGAGAGGAGAGCTGCAGTCTTTGTGCCTTGGAAGGTTCTCTCTAGTCCTCTGGGTAAATGTAGGGCCAGAATGACATTAGGCATGGAAAATAGGAACCTTGCTCATGGTAACAGGGGGTACAATTCATGTGAGCAGCCGGGATGGAAAGTAATCTAATGCTGCAATTTCAGAGAAACAATATAGAGTCGCTCACATACATCATGATTAATGGCTGGATACCATAGTGTGAAAACCATTTAAAAAATGGCATTTTTGTCACTGACAATGTTACACATATAGTAAAGGTCATACATGATAAGAGCATTATCCATATTTCTTCTGCAAACATGCTTAACCTTGTAGAGCACAATTCCCTGGAAGATTGGTGATCCATCTCCAGCTGCAAACTGCGCTCTTCAGAACCTGAGAAGGCCAATTTTGCATTTATATCCTTCACATCCACACACACACACACACGGGCTCTGGGAAGCCTGCACGCCTTCCCAAGCAGAAAAGGATGGAAGTGTTTTACAGCATCACCCTCTCAGGGCTCTCCTCCCTCCACCTTGTCTCCATCTGTCACCTCACACTGGAGCTGTTGTTGGTTTCCCTGCTGAAGCCGTGATGGGACCACAGTTGCCTGTAAACCCCCTCTCTAAAGTCTCCTTGAGGAGCCCCTTTGGCACCCTCTGGCCACAGGTAGGCCCCAGCAGTGGGTCTGCACCCAGCAGTGGGACTTGTCTCTGCTACCTGGCAGTGCTCAGCTGTAGGAAGGGGGTAGTTTCTTGACCAGCTGTTTGTGCAGAGAAATCTCACCCCATTCAAGGATGACCACCTTGGAGAAAACGTGAGATGAGTCCACAGACTAGACATTTACCTTCTTGAGAGCTGCATTCAGAACACACAGATAGATCCCTGTCAAAGGGCTGGCTCAGCCTATAGAAGAGAGCAAGGCTCACCAAGTGACCCAATTTGGATCAAATCCAGTCCAACCATGGCCACCAACTCAGACTCCACACACCTTCCAGAGCCCATATGTCTTGCCAGAATTGTTATAGTTGCATCTACAACTTGCATTGAACTCCAGACTCTGTGAAACCCATGAGCACAGATGCCTATGAACCACACAGCAACCCTGCCTTGCGGATCTGGAAGCTTAGGTTAGGCTGATATTTGGAGAAGCAAAAAGGTTCACAATATAGTTTGCAGCACATTGTGTGACCCTCTGGAAAGCCCCCAGAAAGTGGCACTAAGCTGATTAGATACCATTGTCTGGTGGCTGACACACAGTGGCAAGGAGAACTTTTTCAATATGTAGTCACATACCCAGAATCATGGAATCACAGAATGGTTTGGGCTGGAAGGGACCTTAAGGATCATCTTATTCCAACCCTACCATAGGCAGAGACACCTCCCACTGGACCAGGTTGCTCCAAGCCCCCTCCAACCTGACCTTGTTTACCTGGGCATTTCTACCTACCCATGCTTGTGTGAGCATTCTCTGCTCAATCACACCATGCTCTGTTCACCTGCCTCTCAGGGTCCTTTTCCTGCTGGTACTGAGCTTGTCCTGATTAACCTCAGTTCTGGCTGCAATTCAGAGTTGTACTCTGCACTAACAAGCCCAGCACAAGGTCTTAAAGGCATTGTATGAAAATTTCATTATTTCTACAGCAAATAGACCCTTTCATGAAACAAACATTTGCATAGTGAGATCCAGTGTAGAGCTTGTTCCACCAGGTTAGACACTACTTTAAGCACCTCTGTGATGCCTCACCTGGGACAGGGACTAGGTACCAGGACATGGGCTGTGCTCACTGATGCTGCTACCCTTAAGCAGGGAACAAACATGAAAATAAGCCAAAGCAACCACTGAGGCAGGCTAAGCAGCAATGCAGTGCCTCTGCATGCTGGATCTCTGCTAACAGATAATTATCAGTACAAGAAGTGCAGGGACATCCTAAACCTTGCTGGAACAGGGTGAGCAGGAGCTCAGAGGCTGCAGACAAGATCTCCCCCCATTGCCAGCTCCCTGCTCCCCAGCAGATCTGCCCTCCCTTGGAGAGGAGAGCATGATCTCACTCCAGAGGAATTTCCTCTGTGGGAGACGCTGGAAAACGCTATAGGAGGAGATGGGAGCTCAGTGCCTTGTGACCACCTCCAGGAGCAGGGAGCCTCACCCCCCAGCCGGCTGCCAGATGGGGCTGGAGCACCCCAACACTGAGCACAGGACCCCACATTCCGGGGGTAACCACACCAGAGAGAGCAAATTCCAGCCTGTGATTTGTGCACTGCTTGGAAAAGTGTGACCCCAGATCCCCCTACCAGTCCCACATGTCCCCAGCAGCTAGTGGGGGGTCAGCCCCTCACGTTGCTCTTGGCATGAGCAGCCCAGGGAAATGGCTCTGGGAAGGGAGGATGCCTGTGAGGAGGGATGGAGGGGATGGAGGGGATGGAGGGGACATTTCCATGCTGGCATTTGCAGCTTGTCAGATCAGCTTGTGCTTTCTTATGTGAACAGCACAGCGAAGGCTTCCCACTGCGCTCAGGGTGGGAAAGCTTTTCCCCAGAGTGGTTTGCAAAGACTGGCTGGACCAAATTATTCTTCTCATCATGAATGCCTCTCTCTGAGCCACCTTACCCATGCAGATACTCAAATGTTATTAATATGAATGAATGCATCTTGTCTCGGGGTGTCTCATGGTAGAAGCCATTTCAGAAACACTGGGAGGGTGGAGGGAAGGAGGGAATACAATTGAGCAGCCCCGGTTGCATTGTCCTATTCCTCAGATGACAATTTCTCTCTCCCAAGAGCACCACAGACTAGAGGCACTCACAGATTATACATCATTCAGTCTTTTGCTTTGCAAAATTAGCTTTCTTAGCAAGGAAACAAAGGATTTGCTGTATTGGATCAGGCTACCAACATGTCTGCTGTTGCTGCATCCAAGCTCTGGCACTTAAGAAACACGGCAGCTCTCCTTCCTCTGCTGTGCTGGCCAAGTCCCTGCCTGGGGAGCTGCATGCGCAGTCAGAGATTGCTTCCAGATTGCCACAGAAATTCATCTGATGCTCAGTAGCAGGTAGTTTAACTTCTCTCCTAATTTTGTCTTCTTACAGACCCACAAACGGCCAACATTATTTAGTCCTTTTAAAAACTCAGCCAGAACGTTTATCTCAATAAGTGCCTTCGGCACTGCCCTCCATAAAGCCAACTGTGTACCACATAAAAGGAGGGTTTCTTTTTACTCTTTCAGAATTTACTGCCCTGGACGGTTTCACTTTACAGCTGTTAATACAATGAAAGCTTTTGTGAGGAGGGGACGATGTTGGGGAATGGGGCAGGAGCGAGCAGAAGACAAAGATAACAGTCTGTGGTTAATGCACAGGCTTCACATGCCCAGCCCGACCGGGAGACCATAACTCATAACACATTTAATGGCACAGGCGAGGAGAGGGAGCGCTGAGCATTCCCCAGAGGTTCACACACAGCCCGTCCCCACCGGCGGGTGATGGAGCACGGAGGTACCACCGGGCTGAGCAGCGACGGGGAAGGCAGCAGCGGCTTTTAATCCTTCCCCTCTTATGCAAAAGAGAGACGACGGGGGTTGTTGCCCGGGCAGAGCCTGCCGTGCTCCCCACGGAGCCACGGAGAAGGGTTCATAGCCGGGGAGGAATATTAAAGGCGATACAGAGCCCTGTGTCTGCAAACACAGGCTGAGCAACCTGGGAAATGCCAGGTCTGACACACGCCAGCAACAGCCTCTTTTCTTTTGACCTTTAACTCCTCCTGGCCCAAACCAGAGCACACAAGTCACGTCCCTGTGTTTTACAAAGCCTCGGATCAAACACGTAGCCAAAGGCACGGAGAGGAGGTTTCTGTCGGGATGAACCCTCCCCTGCCGCCGGGGTGAGCAGACGCGGGCTGTGCAGCAGCAGCTCTGCCTTCTCATCATGTGAATGCTGGCACCGAGGTGGCACTGAGAAACCACCCTCCTCCTCCACAGACCCGCTTCAAGGGGTCCCTGTCTGCGACGTTTGCAATTAGAGAAGGAAACCATCCCAGCTGCATGCAGATGGGAAAACTCAGCAGCTCAAACGCGCACAAACGCAGCCTCTACAGGAAAAGCAGCGTCCTGGCTCTGCACAATTGCTGCCCGTCCCCATCCAAAAGGCAGGGCAGCTGTTTAGGACTGGGTGGGATCACATGTGCACACACAGCACTGTGTCATACAACTCCACATGGACAGACACACAAACCCATGAAGGGAAACCTCCCTGAGCCCTTGGGCTGCATCTGTGCCCGGGTGTGTGGTGACACACGCTGCACGAGCATGTCTGGGTCTCCAGGCACACAGGGTCATATGTATTTTCCATCAGCTCCATCCTCCCTACAAGCCTCGAGTTAACTGCTGAGAGTGCTCTCTGCCATCTTTTGTGAGCTGAGAACCAGGAACGCTGCATAAATCATTATTCTTGCTAATTACCAGGAAACATCAAACAAGACAAGCATTTTACTCCTCATCACTGAATTTTGTTATGCTAATTAGAGTTGTATAAGCTGTTGCTATTAAACCTGGAGAGTCAGAAAAACATTTGCATTAATACCCACAAAGCTGCATCAAAACCTAGTTATTAGTATTTCAATGAGGTTCAGGTTACAGGGAAGCTGCTGCCATTTCAGGGGCTGGTTTGTTGTTTTTAAATCCTGCTGTGAGAGAAAATATAAATAAATGCAGGGTGAGGCCTCATGCAGACAATACTTCTTTTATATGGGGAATTAAAAAAAATAAGGAAACTTTGATCACAAGCAGATATAGAAGGGAGGGGGAGAGGGGAGGCACAGCAGTGGAGAGATTTTGGTGCACTGTACACAGGGCTGCTCAGCCAGGGGCTGCACTAACTGTGCATGCCGGGCTGGGAATTACTCTTTGGATTTCTGAGTCCCTGCTGCTCCCAGACACTTTGCTTGATCTGGGTGGTTTGGGTTTGACTCTCTGAAATGCAGCTGGAAGAGGAGCTGTGTTGTTTGCTGGTTCCTGCTTGCCTGTGGAATTGCTGCCTCCCTGGAAATCACCCATTCAGAGTCCTCCTTCCCCTGCACCTTGTGCATCACACTGAAACCCGGGGGGTTCACAGGAGGGGTGGGGGACAGGATTTCTGGTTACCAAAATGCAGGCACCAAGCCACGTGTCTAAACCTTCGTCGGGAACCGACTTTGCAACAAGAATTGGCAATTCCTTCTTTTTAGTGCCAATCACAGCAGCCGAGCATTTCATCTGAGGATCTCACAGCGATTCAGAAAGGCAAATTATTCCCTCGTGTGCCCCTCTACTACAACAATTATCACCACTGGATGCATCAAATACACCTGAAAAATTTTAGGGGAGTCCATACAGGTGGCTTGTGAGCAAGGGGTACTTTAACCCCTGAGCTCTGAATGCTGGAGCATCATTTTGGTGAGCTATTCACAAAGGCACACTCACAGGGATGGTTTCCATCACGTGGAGGTGCTGGTATCAGCCCACACTAATTGGTGTGGCAGCAAACTTTGTCCTGCACAGGGAGGCCGTGGGCTTCATCCATTAGCAGGTTCTCCAGCCCCTTGGCTCAAACCACAAAACACCCTTTTCCTGGCATTTATTCCTCAGTAAAGAGCAAACCCTATTGACAGCTGGGTGCAGCTTAAAGAACACATCTGAGTTGTCTCTATAACCCACAGTGCTGTTCTATTGATGGGGCTACAACTTATCTGTTTTTAGCAGACCATTTGTCAGATTCCTGGAGAGGAAGAGCCATTCACTCTCTCACTGTATATTTCTATCAAAGAAATAAAAAAACTAAAAAAAAAGGAAAGAAAAGTATGTCTTCCATTTTCTCTTGCTGGTAGGAAATGCAGGTGAATTGAGCAGTGATGTGAAGGAAGCAGCGTTCCAGTAATGATGAATTATGGTGGCAGTGCTGTGTGCTCCATCATTTTGCTGATGTGGAGGAATGTGGATGCACAGCACATGCCATCCAACACCTCCCTGCACCAGCCCTGAGCTGTGGGATGCTCTGGGTGAGGTACCCAGCCTGGGGCCACACCCTCTCCCCCAGCACCAGACCCCATTGCATGCTTGCTGTGCACCCTCAGCATCAGCCTTTCCAACTTTGAGGAGCTTTGGGTGCTTCTCTCCAGCCCAAATTCCCTCCACATGCATCCAGGAAAACAAACCACAGCACTTCAGCCTCTGGAAGATGATGCTAAGGTCTCAATCCCTCTATCTCAATCAGGATCAGTGTCAGAAAAAGAGCCAAACACAAGCCAGGTGCCCCCATCCCACAGTGCTCCTCTGACGCTGCAACCTCACTAATCACAGGCAGATTAAAAAAAAATCCACGTCAGCCACGCTACAGTAAAGAGAACTCTAAGAAGGATGAGGAAAATGAAGACACTGTGAAATGCAATAGATGTCAACTTCTACTTATTTTTTAATTTCATCTCTTACAAGCTTTTTGGAAGCTAACATGATTAAGTTCTTCACACAATTTATTAGCATCGTGTTGGAAATCCAGCAGTATATTACACTGTCTGAGTAATCCAATTAGTAAAATGTATTTATTTAACCAGAATATTAGCTGCACACAATCCCAAATGAAGTAAAGTCCCTGATCCTGGGGTTCCTCTCACTTCTTGGAATTCATTTACCAGCTACAGGAAGGCTTACTCTAATGAAATAAATATCAGCCTTATGTTTTTGGAATAATACAAGAAAACCAATCTTGCTGCTCAGCTAACTGCTGCCTTCTTTTTTTTTTTTTTCCCACTTGATACTGATGGCACACAGCTTTCACAGCAGCATGAAGGCTTTTCTGGCTCTTCTACCTTCCTCTCACCCTAAACCCAAGAACATCTCCAAACCCCATAAGCCCACCTGCATTCCCTTTCTTTACAACTACCAAATCACTCCCAAAAGTCAGAACTTTTTTTTTTTTTTTCATTCACAACCCACATGCAAAAGTGAACCTTGTACCCTCTTTGCCCTGATTGGAAAGAGCTTTGAAATAAAACCACTGTGGGAAGCGAGGGCTCTACAGCACTTTTTTCCCTCCTAATGAAGGAGCTGAGTGACAGCCCCCGAGGCAGGAGGTCTGACACCACCTCAGCAGCATCCCTGCCGTGCTCACGTGCTGGCCTGACTCACTGTGAGCTACAGGGGCTGTGCTGGGAGTGCTGACTGATGGGTGACAGTTTTGGGGTATTTTAGTGATTGTTTTAAGGTTTTTTTTTTCCCTCCCTTTAATTTTGTTATTACCTTGAATGCTCCCCACCTAGAGCTCCTGGCCACAACCTGGCTGTCACCACCGGGGTGGCTCTCCCAGCCTGTGGCATCTCACCAAGGAGAGGTAAGTGGTGCCACTCAGCTGCCAGCAGTCCTGCTGGGACCCGCTGCCTCTGCAGCTTCCCCCAGGGAATGGCTTGCTGTTGACCGATGGTATTTTTCCAAAGCTGCTACCCTAATTTATCTTCATTAATTGGCTTAATTAATTATTTTCCCCTGTGAGCAGCAGCGGGAGATTCAGTCACGAGCAACAGCAAGGAGGTGGTGCAGTGAGCTGAGTCCTCTGCCCTGCCCCAGGTGCTGCCCAGTGACCCCAGTGCTGTGGGCAGCTTTTGGCACCTTTCCTGGCTTTGGATTTGGGCCCGAGGGAGCTGCAGACACTCATCTTCTCCCACCTAGACAGGGTGTGGAAATAAAAACCTTGGGGTAATGCACCATCCCTGGATTTGCACCCCAGGAACCAAAAATCTAGGATTTTGGGAGTCTATACATGTCATATGCCAGCAGGGAAAGGCACAGAGAGGATGGATTTGCTTTACTTGCTCGTAACCTGTTTTTCTCACACCTCATGAAGCATGACCACATTCTCCTTCTCCCAGTGCTGCTGCTGCAGCAGCACCAATGAGATAACTCTGAAAGCCACAGTGGCAAAGTCGGATGGAGAAGGAAGGGACTAACGGCCAGAGTTAATAATAGACATCATTTGCAATGTGCCTCCAAAAAAATTAACATCCTGAGGCAAAAGAGCTAATTTTGTGTTTCCTTTCAGATGCTCTGCTGAGTGCTGGAGGAGGGGAGGTGTCTGAGCCAGAGACTCACTTGGGCTCAGTGTGAGAGCCCGTGTGATGCTCATTCACATGCAGAGAATTTGAGAGAGATCCTCCCATTAATGCAAACAGGAATTACCCATGTAATCTTGGGATTAACGGAGCCCAAGGAATTATTTACATTTCCTAAATGAGGGAAACTGTATCAAGTGGGTAAGGCAGAGACAGGGAGCTGAAGAGGGGAGAGCGACTCGATATCTGTGTCTGCAGGAACCAGTAACATTGGCTTTCATGAGAATGGGTTCATCTGGGGTTGCACAAAATATCTGGTGTCTTTGGACCAAAGCTGAGGTACAAAGCAGACAGACTGATGCCATCCTCAGGCTCAGACCCCACATATCTGTGTCTGCTGATGTTCCCTGCATCACAGGGTGCACCTCCTCATTCTCCACCAATGATTACAGCAGCAGCAGGAATAATTAAGGCCAGTTTCTTACTTTCTTATTTAATCTCTCTTGCAATGTCTCTCACATAACAATGCAGTGCCCAGTGTGGCTGCTGGGTGAGGACATGGACCTGCTGCCTCCCGGGTCACACAGAGCATCCCTTTCATCACCTTCACCATCAAGATCTGAAATAGCTCTAAAATTGCTCTCAAACCACCCAGAGCATTCACCACAACGTGCTTTTCAGTCTTTACACCTCAAAAGCCACAGTGAGAGGCAACAGAACCCTCAGAGCCCCATCTTCTCCCAAATACTACAATACTCATCATAATCACAGCAACAACAGTTGCAATAACCCTCCATCCTTCACACACCAGACGAGTCAGACTCCATTTCCAAACTAAGACATCTCATGTGCTATTCTCCCTCCCCTCCAGACTAATAGCTGACAATGTATGCCTTCCACATTAATGATAAGGGTTCAAGGGGAAAGAGACTGCTCTCCTGTTTCGCTGACATTACACTCTCCTATGTACCCACCAACATACCCTAAGGCAACAGAACTAGTAATAGGTTCCTCTAACTGCCTCCTGCATCAAATTTGACATCGGGTGCTTTCTTCTCCTTTCCCATCGCTCACCTTATAACTCTGTCATCATCATTGATTTTGACTTAAGGAGAGAAAGAAACCACCCCCTAACCCTCTCCCCCTGCTCGTGCAGCACCAGGGTGGTGAAGCACAGCTGCTATGGGGACCTGGAGCAGGGAAGAGGCAGCCAAGGGGACTGTTTTTCCCCAGTCTCAGTGGTGGAGGGTCTGATGCAGCATGCCAGGAGTGTTTGCTGCACCCAGCAGAATAGGTCTGCAGCCCCAGGACACCAGCACTGCCTGTGGGGATGCTTCCCAGGTTCCAGGCCAGCACTGTTCAGGTCTCAGTGGCTTTTTGCACTGGGCTCATCTTTCCATTGAGGTCAGGATTACCTAATTTTTAGGCAGCACTCCTTTCGTCTCCTTCTTTCTTCCTCAGAAAAGGCAGCTGAAGTGATTTCTACCTCTGGACTGTGTCACTCCACATAGTGAACTCCCCTTTACTACCTCCCCAAATCCTCTGCATCTCCACCTGCAGTAGAGGTGATGCCTGGGCCCAGCAAGCCCTTGGACTGGCAGTGGAAGGGGCGAGTGGTGGATTCCCAGAGGGGCGAAGGACCCTTCCTAGCGGCGATCCTGGGGACAGTGACAGGTGTGTCCCATGGGACAACAGACAACAATTTCAGCTCAATTCAGTTCTCAGACAACCAAGACTCTCAGAGAAGAGGGCCAAGCTCCTGTGCCAGCACCGGCTGCTTCCCAGCATGACGCTGCCAGAGAGACCTCGGTCCCACTGCCAGCGCTCGTCTTTTGGAGCCGCAGCCCAAGATCTGCCTTCCAGGGGCTATAACCGTGCTGGAAGGGGAAGCAACCTGTCAAAATCCCCCAGCATGAGGCAACCCTTCTTTCTACAGCCCTTCCTGGGCGATCCAGGTGAGCAGCTGGCTCCTCTGTCTAGTTTCTTCAGATACACAGAAGTGAATCCCCAGAGTGCGGCTGACCCACAGCTGGTGTTTTCTTTGATTTATGTCAGAGCCTATTTATGTCCTCTGCTTAAAACAATCCAGTTCATGTCAGCAGTAAATGAAACTGTGTACCATCCAGCAGCTGTTTGGCTGCTACCTGAAATGAGTTTCACTCCAGTTCTTATCATGGAGAAATGCTTTTAATCATCAAAACTGCCACAGCCGCCTTGGAGCAGTGATGGTGCAGTGATTGTAACAGGGGAAGGCACGTTGCAACCCAGGGCCATGGAAGGAGACCTGGAATTGCTGGTGATTTTCTATTCCAGGGTGGCAGCCACTTTGGACACAGTGACACCTGTAAATGAGGGTCTTTGGCTGCAGAGACCAGTTTGCTGCAGATCTGGGCGCTGGTGAGGTTTAACTGGGGCTGAAAGGGCCAGGCTGGGTGGACCCAGGTGCCAGACGGCCTTTGGGATTCTCATTGGAAGGTCCAAGCAGGCTCCTTACAGCGAAAACATCAGCAGTCACCAAAACATGCTTATTTTAAAGATTCTGCTGCTGATATTGTCAATAGAGCCAACAGGGAAAAAATCCAGATGAGATGGACTCTGAATATGGGCTGCAGCCATTACACCCTGACAAGTCTCCTAACGAAGGATTTAACTAACGAGGCTGTTGGCAATGAGCAGGGATGCTGCTCGAGAAGCAAGGAATATCTGCCCAAAGCTATTCTGAATTCATTAAGGAGGACGGCAAGAGCTGGGCTGCTCCACTCAGGGACACAGCATGAGGCCACATAACCTGCTCGTCCCACCAAAAACTAATGATCACAGCTTGACTGGTGACTATCAGACACTCACAACACGCTGCTTGCAAACAAGCTGCAGACCAAAAGCAATTCGAAGGAATTATTTGGGAAATAATTGTAAATAATGAATGAATGGAGAAAACTGCAATCTGTTTACAGATAACTCGCCCGCAGAAAAGAGCTGAATTTGCCGAGTAGATGATTCACTATTGATTATTTCCCCAGCTCTAGCTGTAACCTTATAAAGCATTAATTAAGACAAGTCTTCATAGTTCAGCATATTCTAATCTGTCACAGCTCAGCAGTGCCCTCCTGGAAGGAAACCTGGAGATTCACACCCTGCTGCTGGTTCCTGCCTGAGTGGTGAGGAGGTGGGGGACCCTGAGCAGAGCCCAGTGCCACTCCAAAACCCAGTGACTGATGCAAATATCTCAGCAGGCTGTGAGCTGGGACTGATGAGCACCTGGGTATGGCAAGGAAAGGCTGGATCTCACCTGGCTGCTGGCTGGATTTCAAATGGGACAGCTGCCTCTTGGGATAAACCCTTTAAAGACAGCCAAGGCAATCTGGCTAACCCCATGGTCAGCTGCCCTCAAACGACCTGTGGCCAAGTCTGCCCCTGTAGCAATACAGAAATATGCCCCAAAGTGGCACTGTGCAAGTGCCCCCTGTGCCATCCAGCCCTTCAGGGGGGGTCTGCACTGCACCCCCAGCTTCAGCTCAGGCCACCCGAGCACAGAACCCCCAGGGTTATAATCAAGAAAAAGGAAACTGTGTGTCCTTGCGTTTTTACCAAGTGACTACAACTGCACCCATCCCTAAATCTGCTGGGAAATGGCATGCACATGGAAATGCAAACACACTGGCAGGGACTGGCACCCCTGGGCACGTCCTGCTGACACGAGCACAGCTTCAGCCTGTGCTGACGGCGTGTTATGAGCCAGCCTCCAGCTAACGAGACACAGGATTGTGCCTGGGTAATGCACAGACATGAAAATCCAGCAGAGCAATCTAATCCAGCACAGCAAGGTTTCTGATTCAAATCCCAGAGGAATATGGCTCGGGAAGCTGAGGGAAAGGGGCAAGCTGTGGCTCTCCAGCTGTGCTCCCCAAGGTGGACCTGCAGCCTCATCTTCTTGACAGAGCCTCTGAGCCCCCTCCCCACCCCCTGTCCCTCCAGGGCTGCTGGCCCAGCACTTGGCAGGCAGACACGTGCTTGCTTTCCCCACATCTCGGAGAAACGAGGATGTGATAACGTGGCACCTAACTGAAGTTAAAATACTCTGTCTTTCAACCGGCTGATTAGCTCAGCATTGCCCAAAGCATGTTTGCATCATTTCTGGATGTCTTGGAATAGAGGGAGAGCACGTCAGCACCTGCTTTTGGCAAGCCCAGTACATGACTGATTTTTATTCTCATAACTTTGTTTCAGAAAGAAAAGCTCAGGCAGTAAAGTTCTAACCAGCAATGAAATCCAGGAGACCAGTAACTGATCTTTCTATCCTGTTTCCCTGTCCACTGTGAACTACCATAAATTTTCCCAAGAGTTTTCCTCAGTTCCCACAGGAATGATTTACCAGAAGAGCCATCAAACCCTTTCTCACCACTCAGCATTATTTGGTGTGGTGCTCACTTGACATCACATCATGGCCAAGCCATGACCAGCTCCATGGGCCACACAGCCTTAATTTCTCCTAATTTATGCACAAAGATTGAAAGCAATATTCCAGTAAAAGCCCATTTCCCCCCCATCAGATGCAATCAGCAACAAGCTGTGTCTTACAGGGCTGAGCTTCAAGGTAAAGTTATACTTGACCACTAACCAAGGAAAGATAGCAGGAGAGGAATTAAATATTCAACCAAAACATAGCATAATCAGTTGAACTTTAGCAGCATGTCTAGATTTTTAATGATTTCAATGTTTCCACAGATTGTTTTGGGCATGTAAGGAAAACTATTTCATATCCTCTTTGCAAGAAAGCCTTGTCAAGGTTGCAAACATTCAAAATAACCATTTGAAGGACACATGGCACAACATCCGATTTCTCCTAATCTGGGTGTTCAATCTTAACTCTTCAAGGTGACCACAAGGAAACAGTGGGGTGGGCTGAGGGCTCTGCTCTGGTTTTGGCTGAGCCATGACCATGCCAGACCAGCCCATCTCCCCTTGAGCAGGTCCCAAATGACTGCACAGCTCATCATCAGACAGGCAGGCAAACATTTCTCATGGATATTTTCCGAAGCAAAATCCCTACCTGCTCTTGACTCCTTCAAGGGCAGTTTTCTGGTTAGGGCTTAGCTGATGGTTTATCCTTTGCTGAAAGACACAAAAAACAAAGAACAAATGCTTGTCAAACAGAAGTTCAGTTAGAAAGGACGAGATGCTCCTGTATGTGGAGAAAAGACACATTTTGTGCTTAATTTCATTACTCTTTCATTCATTTCATTCTCTCCTTTCATTCATTGCATGCCATGCACACTTAAAGACTTGCAAAATTCTCCCCACCCAGTTTATTTTATTTTTCCATTCATCAAACTCTTCTCTCTCCATGAGCAAATGCATTGCTAATTAGGACAGAGGAACAGATTAAGTTCAAATGAGTAGGTCTCCTTGTTGGTGCTGTTGCTTTCCCTGCCCCTCTGCAGCCCAAAAATCAATGCAAATCTTTCGGGGAATTGAAACACATTTTCATTAACATGGATATAATGAGCTCCTGAAAGAAGATTTATCAGAATTAGAAACTGTGTGAGGAAAGGGGATTGAGACGATGAGAGACACAGAACAGCTTTGGCA
This sequence comes from Manacus vitellinus, assembly GCF_001715985.3. Lineage (NCBI taxonomy): Eukaryota > Metazoa > Chordata > Aves > Passeriformes > Pipridae > Manacus > Manacus vitellinus. The sequence continues at coordinate 4,606,215 of NW_021939798.1, read as the reverse complement.
AAACAGGAGTTGCTAAAAACACGTGTACATTATCCAACCTCTGCGTTTCCTGGCCAAGCTTGGTTTGCCTGGGGAAGGGCAGAAACACTGGAAGCTGGTCTGTGTGTCCTCTCAGCTACAGAGACTTCCAGTGAATGTCCAGGTAGTGCAGATGGGCTTAGGAGAGTTTATGGTGATGTAAAATGACCCTGCATCTAGTTGTCTTTGTTTAAAGGAGTTTCAAGGGAACCTGCAGAATAAAACTTACAAAAGCTTAACCGAGCTCACACTATGATTTATTGGTCCCACTTCTCAAACTGAGTACTACAGCCAGATTTGGTGCCATCATTTGGGAGGGACTCTGTGGGAAGAAGTCACTGTGCACATGTCCCAGGCATGGGACATATCCAGGAAAACCATTCCTACTTCTGGCTGAGGACCCTTGTCACCAGCCCCTCAACACGCTGAGGAACATGTCAGTGGTTAGTACAACCAGCCCTAGTGCAAAAGGGAGATATCTAGACCTTAACCCCTGCATGTAACAAATACTTTGGCATGGGATAGAGCTTTTTGCACCAGATGGACCCCCTGGTCTCTCGGTAAATCCAGTTCTTAGGCTTTGCCACAAAGAGGCTTTAAATTAATTAGCAGACTTTTTTTTTTTTTTAAAGAGTTCTGTGTATAAGAAGTGTGTAAGAAAGGGCATTCATTAGGAGCTTTTCAGTGCTTAGAGACCGAGATGAGGATTTGTAAGAGAGTTCCTTTTATAACTGGCAATTCCAAACCGTTAAAGGCCCGGAGATGAAAACATTCCCTACTTTTCCAGTAAGACAGTCAAGAAGGGGAAGGTTTTCTGATTTTCTGAAGGTGGCCACTTTTACCAAAAGCATCTCTCCCCTTTCCAGAGAGCTGACACCCAGCAGCACCAGGCAGGCATGACAAGAACCAATGTAAGGTGTGCCATGGAGGAGGAGTTTCCAAGGAGCAAATCACCACAACCTTCAGCTCCTGAGAGCTGAAACATCTGCTGCTGACCCTGGACAACTCCTGAGATTGTTCTGCAACAGCACCCACCATAACTGCTTTAAAAACACAGGCAGATGGTGAGAAATCTGCCTAGTTAAGCATATCACTCAAAAATATTATTCAAATGCTTGCTCCCATATTGATTCATTCCTTGACCTTGACAAAGTTGTTTTCAAAAGAGTAAGGGTTGGTGAGGCTTTGGTCAGAGTGGGGTTTTAAATAGGGACCTGCAGTTGCCTTCCCCCACAACAACATTTCCAGGAACTGCACTTTTTCCTCACGAAAATAATCCCACGCAAGGTGCATGGAGGTCCCTGAAACCCTGCCAGCACTGCTCACCTTCCAGAGCATTTGCCCTCACCCCAACCTCACCAGGAGCCAACCAGAACCACAAACCACCCACAACCTTAATTCGCATTAATTTTTTAAAAAGTGTTTCACAATTCACATCTATTTGCTAATAAGTTTGAAGAAAAGCAGATAAAGCCCTCAGGAGGGCACATCCACAAGTTGAGGTTGTTCATCCACTTCACAGGGTAAGAGAAGACCTGCCAGTGCTGGAAGTGAAGCACCACAATGCCCTTTAAAGTTATTTACTGTCTCAGCCCTGTGCTACCTCCCAGGAGTTTATAGTGCTCACCAGCACTATAGGAAGAGGAGGAGATGCATTAAAAACCACAAACAAGCAGTCCTGTTTGGAGCATGGTGGCCCTGCTTGGTCTTCTTCATTGTCAGGGTTTCCAGAGAAGGCTGGTGCTGCCAGGCTGCTGCACCGCAGCGACAGCAGCATTTCTCCAGGAATTAAAATACAACTTTGTGCTACATTAGCAGTATTGTCCCTGGAACCTTTAGTCTTTAATAACTTCTACAATTATTCATTGATTTACAAGCCCCTGGTGATCAAACCCAAACTAAATTAAAGAAGTTTTTCTTTGTCATAAACCCACCCTGCACGCACACGGCAATAAAGCAAAATCCCTGATTTTGCTAGAAAACATTCTAAACTCAGTCTTGCCATTATTATGTGCTTTTCCACTCTGCTTTACTACTCGGTATTTCTGGGGAAATTTCCTTTGGAAAGAGGCTCTTGTCAGTGTTTTGCTGATGGTGTTTTGGATCAGCTCTGAGCAGTGTTGAGCGGCACCGTGTTTAAAGCTCTGTCAGTCTGCCCACTCAGCCATGCTCTCTCCTGTCTAGCTGCTCATGCAGTACCAAAAAATGAAAAATTTAAGGAGAGTTAGACTAGTTTAGAATTTGAAATGTTATTTCAAAATGCTGAAAGTACAGGCAAACCTGAGCCAAAAAGGACATAATTGGTAAAAGAAGAAATCATCTGAGGCTGGTAAAGTGATCTGCAAACCTCCTCTTGCTATCCCAGGTTAGGTCTGAGATGACAGAGAAATTTAAATCTTATCCTTTAAAATATTAGAAAGGGAAACCATGTCTTTACAGGACTTGAGATTGCACTGAGATTTGTAAAGAGATGTTCACATGAAAAAGCTAGGCTCCCAGGACAGAAATCATTCCTCATTTCTACTGCCAAGCCCCTTGGAAAAATATTGGGGAATGCCTAGAGCAACCTGCATAATCAATATTACTCCACTGACCCAGCTCTTACTTTCAATTTTCTATTCTATCCCAATAAAGGTGGATTTCCTGCACAATAGACTGAGGATATCAGAGATGAGGGTATTTGTAAGGAAAGCACAAAGAAGATAATATTACCAGGCTAGGCTACATTCAGCTCTAACTGTTCAAGTATTAAATCCATTTTTCACCATCAAGAGTGTTATCCAACAGCAGGAGAAATACAACAGGAGAAAATATTCTCAAGTGAAGGAATTGATGGCCGAAGCCTTAAAGTTTGGTAAAATGCTTTTCCACTTCATGTCCTACAAGCTGTCAGCACTAGGATGGAAAACCACAAAGCAGTAATTGCAAAGGACACTTCTTCTTTCTTACACTGTCTCTGTCTGTAAGGGAAGAGGATGGCAAGTTAATTAATTATCTCCAGCATCAGTTTACTTGAAGATCTTTTTTTCCAGCAGCGCATCAAAGGAGACTGATAGAAGCCTTGATTAGAGGGATAATGAAGGAAATCTCTAATAGATTATATCATTTCTTGCCCATCTGCAGCCATTCTCAAACTGGCTGCTTCACAGGGCTGGGAGTCACGTCTGGAAAATATCACAGGCATGTAAATCCACTTCCGATGCAAAATTTATGGAAAAATTCGAGTAATTGCATGTTTACCATATTTCTGTCAAAGGTCTGGAAAAAAGATATCAGAACATCTGACTTGCTATAGAGCAGAGATTTTTCCATGTGTCCTGTTAGGGTCTCTGACTCCGTGGGGATAAATCTGTATTTTGAAGTCACATCAGACGCGGATAGAGAAAATTTATTAGATAATACAGAGCAGGAGGAGAGCAGAGATGCAGGAGGAAAGCATACACTGATGTGTGGGTAAGACAGACAGTTTGATGTCTACCTTGTTATCTGTCCTCAGAAGCCTTTTACCAACAATGACCATTAGCAGGGGTCATTGGCGAGGTGATTTATCTGATTTTTTTCCTCTTTCTAATCTTGCCTGCTTTCACCTGCAACACAACATCTCGCCCAGTCCTTGCTTCAGACCAACAGGAGCCTCTGGAGGGCAAAGTGGGTTCCCACTGCAGAGAAGGAAACTTTGGTACTGCTGAGTCCCAGCTCTCCATGCCTGTCACACCAGTGCCTCACAGTTTGCCTCTGCATTGGAATTCCCTCGGGGATTTCTGTGCCATTTCCCTCTTCCCCAGCCTGTGCACACACTGCCAGATCTAATAGCGAGGAGAAATGAAGTGTCAGGTTCTGATGCACCGCCACACTGTGCTGATTTCTATCTTGCACAGATAAACCCCAAGCCATTCCCAAAAGTCCCAGTGGCACGTTTAAGCAATCTATTTCTTTTAAGATGAGACTGAAGATTCTCCCTGGTTGCTGTTTGATGCTTAATAAAGCATTGGTGGCACTAGTTGCACTGGCTTTTGGATGCTCAGGCACCAACATCTCCGGTGAGAGTTTGGACAAACCACTGTGCTAACAAAGGGATTATGAGTTTCAGCAAAGAACCACAGAGGAAGACCATCATCACCATGTCACCCAGCAAACCCACCCTGCTCCCTCACACACATCTCCAAGCTCTTGTCCTGGCCAACAGGTGACACAGAGAGATGCTCCAGCCCTTGCCCTGGGTCTCTCCTGTCTCCCACAGCCATCAAGGGCGAAAGTAAATGGTGCCATGCAAGTGAGCACAAGTAACAGCAGAGAGGGAGCAGGAAGTGTTTTATGGGGTTAAACATCCCAGTCTGAAGTAAAGCAATTTCCTTCGGTCTCCTGCCATTTCCTTGTGGGGGCTTATCATCTCCAGCTGGGACAATATAAAGGCCCATTTAATCGAGATCCATTTAACACTGAATCACGCTAACAAGATTACTTAGCCAGGGCTAATTCTGCATTTGCTGAAGTGCAGTATCCAGGGTGAGTAATCTCTGTGTGCTGGTGGCAGGTTCAGAGACAGGTTAGCCACTGGCTTAGCATCACAGACAAAACGTGGAAAGTACATGGGGGACCATGACAATGAAATTGCAGCCTGTTTAGCCCATTGGGCTCTTTCCCTTCCCCTGCTCAGTGTTATTTGTGATCAGTGCAGCAAGGGTTTCCTCATTACCCCATAGGGTCCTAAAAGGGGAATTATTTTCTTTGTCCTCACAAGCAGCTGAGCAGGCAATACAGCAAAATCCTCTTCAGTCATTATCTGTTAAGTGCATGGCATCCTTTTGTGAGTTAAATGACACAGTATTTCTTGCATGGGGCTGAATTCAAAAGGTTTTGCCTTCCATCAGGAGATAACTCAAGATTTGAGTGCTAATTGAATACATTTATATGCACACAAGTGATAGACATTCATACAATTTCTTAAAGTAGATTCTCACTATTCAGTCATTTAAAAATATAGCACTAAGGGCTCTATTATTTATGATTATTAAATCACAAATCTGAGTAGCAAAATACTTCACTCAGGGAAAGTGTGAAGAGGCTGTTTCAGAGGAAAAATCTCTTTTCCAGAACTTACAGAACATCATCGCAGGAGGATGCTGATAACCAATATTGTTTTACAGCTCAGGCTCTCCAAGTGACTTACTCAGGTAAATGGATTAATCCTAATCACCCTTTCAAATGTTCCCAAATCCCCCAAGGAGTCAGAGCTAAGGTTGACGTGTTCTGGGGAACTATTCACTTTTTTTGTACAGATTGACTCATTCTGCCGTCACTGTGGGGTCTGGGACAGCCCCACAGTCATTCCACCCCTGGCTTTGAGAAGATGAGCCTTGTTGTCACTTCTGGGGGGATTCATCTCACCTGGTGTCAGAGGTCCACAAGGCAAGTATCTACACTTGAGTTAGTCTCTTAAATGTGTAAGTGGAGAGAAATTGCAGTGATTTGTCTGACCTATTTTAGGCAACCACCTCAAGATGAGAGCAATTGCCTGCTGGAGGTGCCCATTTCTCTCCATTGACGGTAAATGAGGTCTGAGTGCTCAGTGAGACCCGGGTGCCATCAGGTGAGATGGATCCTATCCACAGTAATTGCAGCCTTTCAAAAAGAGAGTCACTGTTGGTTTTTTCTCCCCCCCTTTTTTTTTTCCTTAGGGAGTTTATTTTAACCATTTGAGGAGTTTCATTTCTGTCTAGTGTCTTTTGGTCTTTTTCCCCCCTTTGGCAGCCAGTCCTCAAGCTATGGCAACCAGGCTGTTAAAGGGAAGAGATGGTAGTGGGAGAGCCCTCTGCCTTTCCTTCCATGGAACAGAGCAGGGCTTATGGCTTTATTTTGTAACCCAGCCCAGAGCATCTTTTGGTGCTCCAAGGGCTCAGAGATCCAACTCAAGGGTGAGTGAAACCCATCTCCACAAACTGGGTGCAAGCTCTTCTGGAGTGGGCACTGGTGTGAAGGACACAAGTTATATTAAGTCAGAAGAACAAGACCAGAGATGACAAAATGACCTCCAAAGGTCCCTTCCAACTCCATGAAACACCAGTTATTTCAGGATTCTATGAAGAAGGAAAAGCTCTCCAGGGCACTATCTTCACACCAGATACAGAGATCCCCACGCTCAGGGTGCTGGTAGGGACAACCAGGACCTTTGCTCCTGGAAACACCCAGCCCCTCAGCACTGCTGGAAAGGCACCTCCAGGAAGTTTTAGGATATAAAAAAAATCATCTAGGCACCTGGGGGCCTTTAGGGTACAGCAGGACCTGGGCAAAAATCTTCAGTGCAATAATTTATACTCAGATCTCTAAGCCCCCTTGAATCCAGCCCACATCCCATTCTCAAAAAAGGGACATTCAGAAAACTAAACACCCCTTGGACAGGGGCTCTCAGCCCCCCATATGCACAAGCATGGAGGCATGTGAAGCTGCTTCATGTGCCTGACACAGACCAATTCCAGGAGGAGATGAAACGCTGACATCAGAGCTGGAACCAAGCCCTGTGAGATTCTGGCCAAGTGCTGAGGTCACCTGTGAAACTGGGATTTCTGCTGGGATTTTTGACTCTGGTTTTTATTGCAGTCCAGAGCTCAGACCAGACATATGCACCCCTTCCTTCCTCCCTCCCACTACACACAGGTACCAAACCATGCCCGTGGTATCTGCACACCAGGAGGGCAGTTTACTGGTCAGCTCCACTCAGGGAATTCCTATATTTGACATCCACCACCTCAGTGCCTAGAATATTACCAACAGATTTTGAAGTTCTGTTAGAGAAACAGGCAGGTGTGAGGAGAAACATGCCTGTCCAAGGCTTGTTTCCTTGAGAAACAAAGTTCTCAGTCAAAACACTCAGAAACTTTCCAGCTGCTCTTTTGACTTCATCTTCAACATCTGAAAGCACCAAAATCTTAAAAGGGGAATTAAAATCTACCTCAAAAATATGTTCAAGTCATACTGGAAATTCAAGGGACTCCCTCTACCAAGTGCTCAGAGTGTCTCCAACTATACAAAACCAAAATGCATCCTACTCATATTCCTTCGAAGACCAGTCAGCTGGCCAAGGGGTTGGATTGCACACAGACAGCCCTGTGACCTGGACACCATGGAAGGAGCTGAGAATCTAGAATGTAACTTCATTTCCAAGAAAAAATTTCCAAGCACTTTCTAGTTTTAATCTTACCTAAAACAAATACACGCATATATCTCTGGTAAAGGAATGGACTGGCACGTGGCAAATTTAAAGCCCAAAGCTCCCTTTCCTCAGCTGCCTTTTCTGAACCTCTCAAAACCAACCTGCTGGCTCCATTACTTGTCATCTTGTTTTGATATCGTGCCATCATCTCCTAATTGCTGGGGCACAAGGGTTTGAAAGACATGAAGTCCTGCCTGCACGTGTGCTGAGAGCTTTCCACAGTGTGACAACCATCTCTCCACGTCTCCCTGCTGGCTGGGCAGCAGTGCCTGACCACATTTATGGCAACCACAGAGGCAAAGCGTCTCACTCCCAGCCACAGGACCAACCAGACTCCCCGGGAACCATTATTAACTTGGCTTTAATTACAAACTAATTTCCTCCTGCATAGCCAGCAATTTCAAGCTCTGCGGAAAGTACAAGGAAACAACAACATGCCATTTGCCAGGAAAAAGAAGCATAAACAAACAGGCAAAATCCAGAGCTTCTGTGGAGAGGGGTGTATTTAAATACTCCAAATGCAACTACCTGAGAAATTTTCCTCCGTCTAAGCAGAAAGTTTGTTTTGGTTTGTTTTTTTTTTAACTTTCCAACTAAATATTTCATTTTTAAGGCCATCCAATTTTACTCAGTTATAGGGAATACCTAGTAGTTCTTTGTAATAGGAACTGCCTGCACCTAAAATATGCACAGGCTACCACCCCTCTGTAATAAGTTGCTGCTGTAGGTTGCTCTTCAGCTCCAGCACTGCTGAAACTGTACTTAGCAGCTGACAGACAGCAACTGAGAGCTGGAGGAGCATGAAGGCTTGTTAGCAGCAGGATTTTCCCAGCTGAGGCTCAGACACGCACTGATTGGCAATTCAGATCATGGAGTCTGTCCCGGTGGAGCCTCCATATGTTTCTTCCCCTGGAGGAACGATGAATGTCAATTCACCCCTTGGGGTGCGTCAGGCGAAAATCCTCCCGAGGGTGAAACGAGAGCTGACAGCCACCAGCCACAGGTGCCCAGACCAACTTTCATGCACTGGCCAATTTTGCAGAGAGGCAGGCAAAAAGGAAGCTGTGTTTGGTGCATCTCCGTGCACAGCACCGGGGTGTACGTTCCGCCCTCAGAATTAGCTACATGGGAACGTAAATAAAGGTATCACATACCATAAAACAGGAAAAATTAATGTTTGTGCTGGTGACTCATCAGCACGCCTGGGATTTCCCCAGAGTTCGTGGCAACACCCTGGCAGTGCAGTCTGTGGCAGTCCCAGTGAACTGGCAGCTCCATCCCGTTCTATCCCGTTCATCCAAACCCATCAGGATACATTTTGCTCCCTTATGTCCACTCCTCATATCAACCACTTTCTCAGAGCGTTCTGCCAGCGGCTCTTGACGGGCTTTCCAGAACTTAATTAAGCTTCAAGACACCTCAGTGAAGTTGACTAATGTAATTAAGTGAATCTTGCAGACGAGCAGCTGAGGAGATCAAACAGCAGCATCATGGAGGAACTGTCACCCAGTGGCAAAACGGGTCAAAGGGCCCAGAAACCCCATCCCTGATACATTACAAAAATCACTGCCTTTCCTTTCTGATATCTGTAGTTGATTATGCCATGATTTTCTCCTAGAAAAGACAGTTTGGGCCATTGTCTTAACAAGAAAAGCAGTTTCTTTCACCAAAAAAGAATCGAGGTAGAGCTGCTGTCTCTAGAAGTGCCACACATGGGTGTTTATTGCAAGTATCAAGAACAATCAGGAGTCTCCAATTATTATTATATTAAACTGGGGTCCCAGTTTATGTATAATATCCCTGGAAATATTCAAGGCCAGGTTCGATGGGGCCCTGAGTAACCTGGTCTGGTGGAAGGTGCCCCTGCCCAAAGCATGGGGGCTAGAATGAGATGGTCTTTAAGGTCCCTTCCAAATCAAACCATTTTCTGATTCTAAGATAATTCTGTGTGCACATGTAATGATATATTTCATTATTAATTAAGGTGACAGGAAGCTATAGTCCAGTGTCTTCTTTCAAATACACCTTCTGAAATTGCAATAATTATATAGATTGTATTTAAATAATTCTAAGATTATCTAGGTGTCTCCTAAAAACAGTCTCTCATGAGATTTCTTTCTTTAATTTTAAAGTAAGCTGGAAGAATGATTAAAAGAAAAGCCTGAAACCTCTTACAACCTGAAGTGTGACTTGTGTCATAAGTTTACAAGGGTTCTTATGGACTTGAAGATGAACACGCATCTAAATCCCTCCATGACTGAAGCCTTACTAAGCCAGACCATTCACTTGGAGCTTTTTCCTGGAAGTTGATGTCTAGAATGACATATTAGGGTGTACTTCACTAGAATGAAGCATTAGGATGCAAAAGGAACAAAATGGAAAATTTCCCAGCTTGGACTTGAGCTGGATCTGTGATAACCTTCCTACAGGGACTCTCCTTCAAAAGAACCTTTCCCAGGGAGTTCAGCATATTCTCAGTGCCTAAAGAGCTCTTGCAAAGGGCTTTTTCCATCCATGCCCATATCCAAACAAGGTTATATTGCAATGTGCTAAGCATTGTGGCCACTCAGCACGTAGGAGGCTCAGCCCTTAGAGGAAGAGGTTCCAACATCATCTCCCATCCCACAATGTGGAGCAGCACTTAAGAAGAAATCCCTCCTGTAACAGTTGTCAATTAACTTTTGACACGTGCAGGGCTGTTGCTTGGCTCTGCCCTTGCCCTCCTAACACAGCACTGGGACTGTCAGGGAGCACCCAGAGGCCACAGATTCAGGCAGTTCACACCACTGACTTCTCTTCCCACCCAGGCTCTGGTGACAGCATCACCTGACATCCTTCCTGAGTCTGCCAGAGGGGACAAAGCCCACACAACTGAGGGAGAATTCATGTGACACCAGTTCCCTTTAAAACTGTTGTTTCCCAGTGCTGGGACTCTATGGAGAACTATGAAGTGATGGCAGCTCCTGGGACCTAAGCCACGCTGATTTTTTTTCTGCTTTGCCTCATCTGTTTCTTTATACTTCTCCGTGTCCCGAGTGACTCTGACACAGGAATTCCTGTTTTTCATTTTTCTGCTGTACAAGATGTCAGCAGATAACAATCCATGCTTCACTGGTGCCATTCCATAATTGAAAGAGCCAGCAATACATCAGGCTCGGAGTCTGCAAACCTCATCAATAAGTACTCTATTACTTGGGCATAATTTTCCACCACCCCCTGGATGAGACTTAACAGGCAGTAGGGTGATATCATTGAAACCACACTTCACTGCAAACTGTTTAAGGTAATGTCTGCTAACTATAGTCTATTGTCACAAATTAGTTTCTCAGACAACCAGTATCGAGAGAAAAATATACTTAATATGCAAAGCTGTCTGTTTAGATCTATCTGTTTTGCAGTGAAGCTACCTCAGGGAAAAGAGAACTGTAGCCCAAAAATAATGGCACAGGTTTCTTTCCAAGTCGACATAAGTAGATCTACACCTTGCCACAGAAACAAATTTTTCCTGTGTCACCAAGAGGGATTTTTTTTTTTTTTTGCTTGACTTATCCCGCATTTTCAGCGTGTGAGAGAGACCTTCACAGTTTCTGCAGCCTTACAGATTGTGTGAGGGCAGTGTGAAGCTTGCTTGGCCTCTCTTTTTAGATTTAATTCTCTGAGCTTTTCCGTAGCACGTTGAGAATCAGCTTCCTGGTCCATTTCAACAAAATCCTATCAAGTCCCAAGAGTTTCCCCTTTAAATAAATACCAGGGGCTCGAGTTTTAATTACTTTCTGCAGAATCCTCTTATCAGCTGTAGCTTTGACAGGCACAGGCTACACGTTATCTGGAAACACAACTGAGATCTCTAACTCCTTCCATGTCTTTAGCCCTTGAAGATTGTCTCATACCTATTACATATCATGCCCAGAAGCACTGCCAGAGTGCAGGCTCTGATACCTGGATAGGCAGCTCTTTGCCTCCACAGCTTCTTATCCCAGAGGATCCTTACACCCTTCCCTTGTTGCTGGCACAAATAAATTGCTGCTGCTGAAGTTGTGCTGGCTATCCACCTGCACACCAGGCACCTCCCAAACCTGTTATTTCTTGCACAGAACATAATTTTCATTCTTCTTCGGTCCATAAGCTTTGGGGCTCTGCAAACTTCCCTGCCCTTGGTATCTACAGCAGGAAGTCACCTGTGCAGGTGGTGAACCATCAAAGGCCTGTGGAAGGCAGAAGTAGAGCAGCTGGGGAAGCAGAGCCTTTTTGAGGTTCAGTGCACCCATGACTACTCTTTGTTTCCAAGAGTAATTGTAAGAACTGGTTTAAATTTTTAAAAAGAAAAGCTAGTAGTTGTTTAAAGTTTGCATAAAGGTAATTTTGAGATCTGGATGGAAGTTCAGGTCCTTTAATACATTTTCTCAACTGGATCAACCACCCAGCAGTCTAGGAACAGCTTCATAAAACCCTGAGGGAATGTCTTTCACCCCAATTCCTCCAAAATCTGCTGCTGCACTGCAAGCATAATGACTTACTGAAAGACCTTCATTACAGATTTATTGGAATGCCTTCTCATTTTTATCCTTGTAACCCCCAGTGAGAAGAATTGCCCTGCCCAGCGAGAACAATGTTTGGCTCTTCCACCTCCCACACTGTTCCCTCCATCCCTCACCTGCACAGCTGGTGTCATGTGTGATTTTTCAGCCTCCAGAAATCACTGGAGATAAGAGCTGTAATCTAAAGCACCTATATGTATGATCAGCTATTTTCAAAGGGCTCCATTCCTGACCAGGACAATGCCTAAACTCTGACTGCAGTGCACACTTGCTGCCTTTATGCATGGCAGAGCTGTACCTGCCCCAGAGGGCACCCACCTACTGCCTTTTTACCATATTAATAGTCCTGCTCTCCTTCAGTTCACCTTTGTGCCAGAAATGAGGTAGCCAAACTTCACTGCACCGAGAACAAAAGCAGGCAGCAGACCAGCCTCAAAGCAAAAGTAGACATAAACCCCCATTAAACCTCATGGTTCAACACATAAACAGAGCAAAGGGAGGACCTCCCAGAGTCCTGTGCATGAATCCAATAACCATCCATAACTACCCCTAAGGATAGTTTCTAAAGAGGGGAGAGCAATAAACAGCACTTCCCCTCTTCATTACACAACTCCAGCAATAACTATGATGAATGGCAACGAACAACTGGGTTTCATTGCTGGATTTCCAGGCTGTGGTGTCCAACAATAGGAGCATAATAAAGACAGATGGCAGTGGATTAACTCTTCTTGCAGTGCTGGTTGTTCAACCGTGCTCATCCCCAACTCCGGTGCAGGCACAGCCTCACAACAGCCCCATCCCTGCCCAGCAGCAGGGAAATATTCCTTATTTTTGTGCAGTGTTAGGTCAGGCACGATGCAAACCAGAGGGTTTGCTCAGACCAGAGAGTGGAGCTGAACAATATACCCCAATTCTGGTGCTCTGCTTTGCTTTTAAACACAACTGCTAAATACACAGAAAACTCAAAAGAAATCGAAGTGGATTTTCCGTGGAATATTTCTGCTCTTTTTCAACTATTAACCCTACTAATTCCTTGACTTGTTTTTAATTTATAAATCTCAAAAAAACCCCAAAACCCAAACCAAAACCACACCATGAAATTGTTGCTGCTTTGATGCAAAAGAGATTGGTTTTTAAAAGTTGCTATATTTTCCCTGCCAGTTTTACCCATTTAAAACCATAGAATCATTTGGCTTGGAGATCTTAAGGATCATAGAGTCCAACTATTAATTAGCACAAATAAGAGAGAAAATACATATATATATATGTAATATATATAAAAAATATATATTTAATTATATATAAAAATATATAATGAAATACACATTATACATATAGATTATATATTATAATATATATATTTTCAATATGTACTTATTTAATTATAATAATATAATAGATAATAGTAAAATAGTATATTTTGCATTATTTTTTTGGTATGCTGAGTGTAGTCCTAATAGGTGTGCATTGGTTAAGATTCCCAGGAAATTTTGGGTCAGTTCAAACAACAGAGAAGAAATAGGGTCTAGGAGGGCCGAGGAAGGAGGAGAGCTGGGTTGTGCCCACAGCTCTTACAGCACTTTGCTGTGTGTAAATGTATAAGATTCACTCTAATATTCAGCATTAAACAGGTGCCTGCGCTGCCAAAATTAGCAGGGGAGGGGTCTCACCACAGCTAATTAATTGAGTTTGCAAAGTGTTTGGAGACCTTCAGATGGAAGGTGCTAAACAAAGTGAAAATTATCATTATTTCTGCTTAAGTGAAAATGCCAAGCAACACTATTTCAATCATTCACTGCAAATCCGGGTCCTTCTGCTGTTTGTAAGTCCACTGTAACCCGACTTAATTCCTGCAGATGTATTTGTTATTCAGGAGCACTCACTGGGTTGAATAATTTTCAGAGGGAGTTTTTGGGAAACATGTTTGATTTGCCTATTCATGATCTGTTACTCCGGATGTGTGATGGGCTACACAAAGCAGCGTGTTGCTGTTTCCACTCACTGCCTGAATGGCAGAAAGTTTATTAGATGGAAGAATAATGAATAACCAATTATGAGTACTCTTGTTTTCACGTGAAAACAGATGAGCCTGTGAAAAGCGGTGTCTCCCCCCACTTTCTTGCCAACAGATCCTCACTGAGAATAATGTTTTCCAACACAGAAAAGCAAGCAGACTCTTGATTCAGCCAAATATCTGGTCATTCACAAACTCTAGTTTTACTGTCTTACCAGAATCACCTATATCTCTGTCTGAAATAGGGAGGTGGCTGCTCTGGGGTTGACCTGTTGCTTTTACGAGGACAAAACAATTAAAAAATGAACTTCTTTGTTTTTATGGTGTGTGTTAATCAGTCACATGGCACTTTGGGTTTTGTGATCTCTCCTAGGGCACCAGCAATTTCACCCTATGGTATAGGATAACTCCTGCTCCATGGGGGCTTCTCCAGAATATCTCATCTTGTCAAATCATTTTAATCTACGGGACTTCTGCAAGCCCATATGTGCCACCTCTCTGCTCTGGTACAAACCTCAAACACCCTGACAGGGAGTCATGCCAAAGTCTGATTGCATCAACCACCCCAAACTCACATCCCCCTGCAGCTCTGCTTCCTGCTGAAAGATGGAAAACTCAAATTTACACAGACCCACTTCCCTGTTTCACTTTTTGCTGACCGTGTGACTCCCGGTTGCATGTAATTATTTTGGTATGCTGGTGTTAATGATGTGTCCAGTTCACTTAGCCTGTTCATCAGTATTGCTGGTCATTTGCTGTTTCTTTGTTTCTTGCCTCCCAAAAGGTCACTACATCATCAGCAAAACCAAGCACAATTCATCCATTATTTATCAAGCCAGGTTTGCTGCTCACCTGTCCCTGATTTCAAGGCCACGCTCCATCCTACACCTCAAACCCACACTCACCTTCCAGCCCATGCTTGTGCCATGGAGCACCTACTGGCATAAATCATCTATTAAACAGAAATTTTTAACTGTAAAAGCAAAGCTTGTTGTGGTGCAGACAGGGATTTGGCATCATTTTAAACATCCTGCCTTTCTCAACCTCAGGCCCCCGGTCTCACTCCTGCTTTGCCTCCTATTGACTGAAAAATGGTTTATAAGTAAATCTATGCAATAAAAGACCTGCCTTGTGCTATTTGGCCTGAGCTGTGGTTTGCTTTAACCCTCCATCAGTGAGGGCTGCCTACATTTGTTACTTCCCCAGCCTAACCAGTTGCTGAGTGCTCCCCACGGCTTCCTGCAAGCAGCCCAACTGTGTTACTGACACCTGCCTCTGGAGCAATATCATGGAATAACATCCCTGAGGGAAACTTACAGATGTTGTGAGATGCCCTGTGAAAAATCAGGGATGCTCATCACAACTCTGCCCCAGCACCTTCCCAAAGTGAGTGCCCCCTGTGCCAGTGCTGCCCCTGTGTGAGGCACCTGCAGCCTCACAGGCTCCCAGAGAGGTTGGGGTACAGGCAGTGCATAATGTTATCAAAGCTTCATCTGCCTCCAGGGAGTCTTTTAAATCTCAGCCCCTGAGAAGAGCAATAACCTTCAAAAAAAAACCACACGGGACTTATTACAAAAGGGAAACCCTAACCTACAAATAAAGGCAATAAAGAGGCAGACCTCTGCATCTAACAGCCTCAGAACAAGGGGAGATGTCCTGATGAGCTGCCAAGGGGTAAAGGCGGTGTCAGCCTTCCCTGGTGTGGAGGAGGACTGTGGCTGTGCTGGGGAAGAGCCACTGAGCACTGCTGAGGTCACCCCAGGGCAGCTCAGCTCTCCTCTAACCTGCCCCTGGGGTTTGGCTGATGGCATTTATCATATCTATTGCTCAGACTGAAAGCCAAGCCAGAAGAAGGAACTGTGCTCCGACAGGAGGGAAGAGGGGAGGAGAGCAATGCCATAGCCACTCTGCTCCCCCCTATTTGTCCTGGTTATCAGACTGGAAAAGATCACCAATTACCCTCTTCCCAACCACCACCGCTCCTGCCAACAAAAGATGAAAAGCACATTTATTTCTCTTAAGTGAGATCTTTTTGTGACACATAAGGACCCTTGTATACATGACAATTACTTGTAAAAAATGTCTCTCTGTCTACAGCACATCTGTAAATGGATTTAAGCCCATATAAAGGATGTAAAAATGGCAATAACCGCCCCAGTGCAGCTCCCTGGAAGCTCTCAATGGTGTTTTTTTCACATATATAAAAGCCAACACAGAACAAAAAGGCCTGTCAGCAAAGACAGGTAGGCTCGCCCTTCCACACCTAACTAGGGAAACTTAATTTTATTTATTTTTATTGACAATTTCAACAACTATTTCTCAATCATAAAACTAAAAAGCACAGGCTCAGCTAGTCGGCCCATCATTTCTATTTAGCTTTTTATTTGTGCGAGGAACTCTTTGGAGATGCAATATCTTGTTTGCAGAGACACCCTAGTGGCAACACGACATTACTCAAACCACCAAATGAGGCTCGTGCAGACATCAGAGCCTTCTCCTCTGGCACCTCCAGCAGTTAATGGATCTCACCCTGCAGCTTGGGGCTCCTCTGCTCCCCACATCTCCCCAGCCTCCCCCCACCGTTACCACCAGCTCCTGGCTTTGACATTTAGGGAGGATGAGAAAAGCTTCATTTAAAAACAAATGCTGTCATTGCCTGGCAGGTGATTATTGACCATTGCATCTTATTATTATTTTTACCATATACTTTTTAGAAGATGCCCCCCGCGGTTCTGCCTTGCTGACCATCACAAATGACACCACAAGGTGCTGTGGGATTTGTCTGTGCCTGAATTACAGACACGACACAACATCCTTCCCTGGCCCAGGGGTTTCTAAGGGCCAGGTTTGCACAAGTAGTAAGGAGCCAAAGGATGCACGGAGGAATGAGAGGAATCCACTGGGATTTGCCAGCCAAGCAATCTGGCTCCCAAATCCCAGCTGAGCCCTTTGGAGCTGGGCACCTAACGCTCAAATCTACTGGATAACTTTGGCTTTGAGCACCACGGTCTTGTTGCAAGGCCAGTGATGTGCTTGGTCCCTCGGACTCTCAGCAAGGCCAGTGACCCGTGTGGGGTGCAGCAGTGACCCCACTGCGTGTGGTCAAGGGCACAAGGGTCCCTTCTTAATCTACACATAAAGAGCAGAGCAGAGCAGAGGGGCTCCCTGTCCCGGGCCAAGCAGATCAAATCCTTTGCCTCAGGTGTGGCCAGCTACCATCCATAATTTAAAACCTGGGACACGCAGGCTTGCAGGGATACATTGCTTTCGGGCAAGGCTTGTATTCACTTCCCAGAGCGAGTCCCTTTGGCCCCGGCGGATAATGAAATCAGTGTCATGCTACCTTGGCATCTGTGCCTTCACATGGAAGCGAGACAGACTCAGCTCCTATTTGCACTCTTACCCCAACAACAGCACAGGGTGTCAGGTGTCTGTGAGCTAAAGGCTTCCCTCTCTGTGGCACGATATTAAAAGCATATGCAATGAGACTGCACCTTCTGTTCACACTCTGTCAGTAATCCTGTGCAGGCAGGTTCACTGTTAACCTTCCTTATGGAAAGTCTGTTCAATGGCTTGCTGGCTTTGCCTCAGTTCAGTATTATCTGCAAAGATGCAGACTGTTGATTTGTGGGCATCTTCTAAAGTGAGAGCTGCAGAGGCTCAAAAGGAATGATGCAGCCTGGAGCTGCAGAAGGAAGGTGATTCTTTTTGCCCAAACACAGGCCAAGTCAGTCACATATAATTCCTACAGAAGAAATAACTTGCTTTAGCTGGTTTGGGGAGAGGGGAAAAAAGAACTTGTCTCAGCGTAATTACAAATTTACTTCTTTCTCTTTCCTCTCTCGCCATCCCTGCCCCTCACCCCCTGATAAAATGAGGGTAAAAAGCCCTGCAAATGGCAATATCCAATATTCATTAGTGGCTTGTGAGAGAGACAGGGAGACACAACTCATTACTGGGTTCTTCACCTTTACCCTTGACAATGGTTATTTACATAATAACCTGACCCTTAGGTTACTCTTCATTAACAAACACATGTGCAAACATAGAAGCAGCTGGCTACAACTCATAAATATATATTGTTAACCTTGGCTTAGAAGACTTACTTTCACTTACTAAAGAAAAAAAAAAAAGAGAAAAGGAGACACTATTTTGCATAGCCATTATGTTGTAACCCCAGTAAATGGTACAATGAGCCAGAGGCTCAGCACAAAGCTGGAGTGCTTGAGCTTGCAGGACACGGCACCATGGCTAGGGTAGCTCTCCACACCTGCTCTCTGGTGGATTTGCAAACCAACCCCTGGGTTATCCCTGTCTAGAACATCTTCCTCTGCCCTGTGGAGATTGTCCCAGTTGGGGGATAAAGCAGAGACCATTCGTTTGGGAGGGGAGTCACAGAATCATAGAATCAACCAGGTTGGAAAAGACCTCTGAGATCATCGAGTCCAACCCTTGATCCAACACCACTGTAGTTACCAGACCATGGCACTGATGCCACATCCAGTCTCTTCTTAAAAACCTCCAGGGACAGTGAATCCACCCCCTCCCTGAGCAGCCCATTCCAAGGTCTGATCACTCTCTCCATAAAAAATTTCTTCCTAATATCCAACCTAAACCTCCCCTGGCACAGTTTAAGACCGTGCCCTCTTGTCCTACTGCTGGTTCCTGGGAGAAGAGCCCGACCCCCACCTGGCTACACCCTCCTGTCAGGAGAGTGATGAGGTGTCCCCTGAGCCTCCTCTTCTCCAGGCTACACAACCTCAGCTCCCTCAGAGTCAGTTCATCCCTTACCATATTCTCAAACACAGACCCAATGACTTTCATTCAGCTAGAAGCTTGTGTTTTCCAGAAAATACTTGAGTGGCCACACATCAGACAGTCACCCACAGAAAGACAAGGCACCATCAACACCACATATGGAGAGCAGCTTTCAGTTTGGCCATGGCTTCATACATATCCAACCAGAGGGGGTCACACAACTTGTCCCTTTTCTAAATGGCCCTGGCTGCAAGCAGGTAGGCCTGGTGTTCAGGTTCTACCAGTAAGCCAAGAATCAAACACTTATGAAAGTGGGGGTTTTGTTTGTTTTAAACAGTAGATGCTGCTCAAAGAACCACAGCTCACCATCCTGCACATGAAAATGGTGCAGCAGATTTGTGGGATCATGAATGTTCATCATCAGCTCCTGGCAGAGGCTATCTGGGATCCAACACAGAGATCTTCTGGGATACCACCACCACCAGCTCTCTGCAGATGCAGGATGGACTTCCTGGGCCCCAGTGGGATCACCCTGTGCTTTAGCTCCTCTCAGCTATGATGGTTGCTCTCTTCAAGCCTTGCCCTTTCCCAGCCTAGATGGCAGAAGGAGGCACTTTGGAGGTTGTGAGCAAAGAAAGCAGCAGCCCTGGGTCTGCCTCAAATTTGACATTTGGGAAACAAAGGAATTGCTTAATGAGAACTTAAATGAGGATAAGATGCAATCGAAACAGAGCAATACCTAGTGTTTACAGAGTACAAATGTTAATTGTGTTTACGAAAGCTGAAATTTGAAAAATCTCGCAAGAAAGCCAAACCCTGCTGTTCCAGGCAGTCTGTATTACCCAGCACAAATCACTCAGAAGCCTTTTTACCTATTCACTCAGTATTTCCAAACCAATTACTAGCTTACAGTTTGCAAAGCAGGCTGACACTTGGGGTTTCAGGCAGGGACTTCCTTCAGTCCCACTACCAATCCAACTATGTTTTAATTTAGTGAAGAGGGAAAGCATATAATTTTTTAGCTCCAGGGAAGCCAGAGGCAATCACAAATATCCCTTGAGCTGAGTCAAATTCTTCAGTTTAAAGAAGCAGCCCATTCTATTGCAATAATTGGACTTTAGTGTCCCTTTCGTTTAAAGAAACAATAGCTGATCTGGAGAGCTGATGGCTTGGACACAGGGCACTTCACCTCTGGGACTCGAGTCACAACCTGACTATAATTGGATGAACCCAGAATAGCAAGTGCCTCACTTGCACAAAAATAATAATAATAATAATAATAATAAAGCAGATCAACACACCAGAGATGCCCCCACAGCTGGGTGTTTGTCAGCATTCAGCATCTGGATGATGCTACACCCAGACAGATGTCAGAGAAATACAAACTTCAGGTTGATGAAGAAGAGATGGATGAAGGTTTGGAGTTTTGGGTAGGGCAAGAGCTGCCACGAGTAAGTCTGGACACTTAAAATCACACCCCTCTTAACCACTTAAACCCCTCTGCACCACTTCAGAGCTGAAAGGAAAACATCTCCAGCTGGAAGGATTGGCCAAGAGAGATATCCTTGGAGACTAAATGAGCAGATGGGAACTACTGTTCTACGAAAAGGCTGAGAATACTTATTAGAGCAGAAACTGGAGAAATTAAGCTTCTCACAATATCAGAGCGATGGCTGAACTTCAGAGTGAAGGATTCATTGCAGCATCCCACCAAGGAATGGTGAGATGAGCCCCTCAACACCACCACACCACACCTTCTGCAGAAGAAGGGGCTTTAATTGCTCCAGGAGCAGCGATTAGAGAGGCCTCGTCCCATCCCCGCTGGCGCGCCAGGGAATGGGGAGTTGCAGCACCTTGGGAGGGGATGGCAGCTCTCCCCAGTGTGCACCAACAAACCACGCTTCCCCCTGCGCCCAGCAAATGTCAGCCCAATATTAGATATGGCAGTGGCACTTATAAATCCAAGTTAGAAAATGCCATCATGTATTTTTAATCCAATCGCCTCGTCACCGCATAATAAAATGAAAGGATTGCCGAGTTTGACTGACATTTGTAAGTAGCATGTGAAAGGGGCTAATAGAGGGAGAAAATTAACTGCATTTATCATCTTAACTACATTCATATTACACTCACGATCCAATTGTTTAAAAATTGGGCTTTTAGAGCAGGTCCTTTTGAAAGTTTAAGCATTCCAAACAACCGCGATTTATTCTCAGAACAAACATTACCTTAAAAAAGATTTATTCTGTAGCCTTCGTGAATTGTAAAAGGGATGGACTTTGTTCCGTGGCTTTCTGGTAAGTACAGTCAGCACCAAAGCCAGTCAAAAAACAGGATTTGTGTTCTACACCGAGTGCTGATGTTTAGAAAAAAAAAGTGCAATTGGGACCTATTTAATGTTTGAAAAAACCCTACAAAATATTCCCCCTGAAACAGCCCTTCATTTAACAAAATTTTCAAAAACATTCAAATTTTGAGGTGAGATTTCTTTACAATTTTGTTTTATCATTTTTCTGTTGTAATTTTACACTGTTGCTTAGCATTCAAGTAGTTGCAGCAAGTGGTGTGTTTCAAGGGCATATTGCAACGTAAGACTTGAAACCCTGCAGGATTGTTGCTTTTGAATCGCTCAGGTCATCTGTTTCTCAGCCCTGACTGAAATATATTATCTAATTCATAGCAATTCCTACTTGTGATGTAACAAAAACATAACTGGAAGAAAACAATATGAAAATACAGGAGAATGAAAGTACTTGCCAAACTTGCCATAGTACAGCTGAACAAACCTGACCTAGAGATGTAGGTATTTTAAGTAGTACTAAGTATCACTATCCCATAAATGGCTAAACAATGAACAGACATTAACAAAATTCCTAGTTTTAGGCCATATGGTGATAACTCAGAGGTTGTTCAGTGCACTGTCATGACATAAATATATATTAAAAAATTCTGTGGCTCTGTGGAAGTAATCACAAAATGTCATCATTTTCTAAAAGAATGTTTTGTTTAACATTATTTTTGCACACTATTTTCACTGAACACTGAAAGTGATATTTCTAAAAAAAAAAAACATTTTTTAACTCTAGTTTGTGATTATACCAAAACAATACAAACTTGAAATTAAGGAAAAAAAGTTTCCCCGTGATTTATTGCTGGTGTTAGTGCAATGATCCTCCAGCCTATGTCGGGCTCCATGTGCAGCTGTAGGACCTGCAGTCCCGCTCCAGCCCAGCCACAGCACGAACTTAGAGAAAATCTCCCACTTCCACACAAAATTTCCACTTCTGGGGTCCTGCCTGCTGTTCTCCCACTTCCAGTCCCTAGGGCAGTTTCCTTCTCAATTAGTTTTTATAATTCTTTTTGATCCCAGGATGACCTGAGAATTTATTCTGCTTCTGAGATGTCTCCTCTGCACCTTGGCAGCAGGAGACAGTGTCAGGAACCAAAGTTTCCCTGCCTGCTCTACTAATATGAACTCCAGGGAGGTGGGGGTTGATGCTCTCCAGGAGCAAATCTGGCAGATCTGCAATTTCCATCAGCTGACAGTCAGATGCACCTTGACATGGATCCAGATGCCTGAGGACAGGTCACAGACTGTTCTGCAAAACTTTGGTGGTCTCACCAGTGCAACGACACCTGGGTGTCTGGAAACAAAATGTTCCAGGAGATACATCATGGCTGGGACAGGGTCACGCACCTAGTCCTCTCCTTTGACACTGTGATGTCCACTTGCCTCCCCCCTTGATGTCCATCTCCTCTCTGATGTCCATCTCCTCTCTGATGTCCATCTCCTCTCTGACATCTGCCTTCCCTGTGATGCTGTGAGTCTTCCTCTACAGCCAGCACCCTCCTTGCTCACAGAGATGTGGAGCACAGGAATACACTAAAGGGTGTCAAGACAGTTTGGAGGAGGGCAAATCCTAAGAAACATTCAGGAAATAAGCCACTGGGCTCAAGACCGAAGCTCTACAGGCACCATGAGATCTGCAGGTCCCTCGTCAGGCAGGGGGTGGCCCTTCCTGCTGGAGAAGGTGGCAAAGAGCCACTTCATTCTCCTGCTCGTTGCTGGTGGAAAACCAAATCCCAGAGGCAGCCTGTTGCCTCTCTTCCCAGCCTGACCACCTTCTCTCACCCAGCTGCCGAGGGGGAAGGCTCCCCTTTGCCCTCTCCCTCCACCCCTGTCCCAAACAGTGATTTCGCAGCTTTTCATTCACGCTTTGAGGGACGGCTCTGTTTTCTAATTAAGCTCTCGGCGCACACGCGGGCGATAGTGGAAGTGTGCAATTAGCCCTGAGTCATCGCTCGCATTCCTCTCCCTCCCAGCCGCGCCGTCCTCCAGCGATAGAGACGTCGCTGGCAAGGCAAAGCGTTTCAGACCGGCTTGCTGGGAGGAGTCACTGACCCACTCAGTAATTACTCATGCTAACAGCTTAACTAACATGCAAATTCCTCTGCTGACTGACAGGTAAACAGTGAGCTGGCCTGCCTGGGTCTGGGGGGAGCGGAGGGGGCGGAGTGACATAGATGTAAAAGCCTGTGTCAAATTCCAGATCTAACGTGGCTTCAAAGTGCGACATGATTCATTAGCCTTATTTCATGCCCAGGATAACAAAGTTGTGGTTGCTGTGTTAATTGAGGAGGGAGGAACAGGAGGGACTTGCTGGCACAGCAGCTCCTGGGCCACCCTGCAGCACCCAGGCTCCTGTCACAGGGATGTTTGGCACCTCAGCTGGCAGCTGCATGGGGGTTCTCTGGCTTTGAAGGAAAGGGACCACCCCATCTTCTGCCCTGATGGATCCAAGCTATATGCTGAAGAGTCTGGAAGATGCTCCAGAGGCTGCTTCTCCTCCAGCATCCTCCACTCCTCCCTGCAGCCAGGATCACTGCAGCTCCCATCAACAGCAACTGCTACTCTGCTGCTCAAGCAAGCTGCTTGAAAGCAGCAAAAACAGAAGGCTGGAGCAGGTTTTGAGCAAAAAGTCTCCAACTCTTGTCATATCAGCCCTTGCAGCTCAGCTCCCTGTGTCCATCAGTTCTCCCCTCACTCTCTCTTCTAACATTCCAGACACACTGGCCAGCCCCACACTTGTTAAATGAGCCCAGCTCTGAGTTAGGCAGCACTAGGGCTTATGGTGGAGGAGGTGGAAGGGAGGAAATTGCAAACCTGAATTTAAGTCATGTTTTGGAGTGATCTAACACAGCCACTAAGCCCAACAGTTCCCTCATTTCCTGCTCCTCGAAGAGTCTCTGCCCTGAGGTTTGTTGACACTGGCTCATGTCCAAGGACCTGAAGAAATTGCACAAATCCTCTCGTGCCCCAATGCAACACAACCTCTGAAGGCCAACAGGGTTGGGAAGGAGTCATGACAAGGGATAGCACTCCGATCAGCACCCCTAAAACATGGGGGGAACCCAGAGCATGACAGGACCTCACACACCAGTACCCAGCAGTGGTTCCTGGCTGCCCAGCACCAGCTCAGGTCAGAGCAGGAGGATTTTATTATTGCTGACATTGTGCAGGGGATGGAGACAGCAGGGACTGGGTGCTGTGGAGCTGGGTGGGTGCAGTGACAGAGCCAAAGGCTGCTTTCCCCCAGGAGCCAACCTCAACCTTCTCACCCACACTGTGAGCTCAGGATTTAGCAGAAGAAAGAGAAAGGGCTGCACAGCTCAGTGCCCCATTTCCCAGCCCAGTGAGATCCTGAGCTCTCTGACAAACTCTGCAAATTGTTCAAATGAGTTAAAAAAGGCGAAAACATCCAAGAACAGGAGAGCACTAAAGCAATCCCAAACTTCACCTCCTGCCAGCAGGGGAAAGGGGCACCCAAGCAGCAGCCACTGGGGTGGAGCCAGGCAAGGAGCAAGCATCCCCCCTCCAGGCTTTGGAGGAGCTCTCCAGAGGGACAGTGGGCTTGGGGGCTGCATGGCACTGCCACAACCATCAGCCTCCTCTGTCATCACTGGAGGGATTTAAAAGATGCGTGGATGTGGCACCTGAGAACATGGGATAATGGGGGGTTTGGCAGTGCTGAGTTAACAGCTGGACTTGATCTTATGGGGTTTTTCCCACCTAAACTATGATTCCATGATCTGCCAGCCCAGTGCCAGGAGCTCCCAACGCTGAACTAGATCATCCCTCCCTACATCCTTCTCTCTGTGTATTTATTTCTTTCAAGTGGCTGTCAAAAACATCTGTCACATGCAGCAATTCGAGGGGGATGGGGACCGAGCTGCCCCACTCTCAAGGCTCCTTGCCTCAACCACCACCTTCATTTTAATTTTATTTATTTATTTATTTTGGTTCAAACCTCCGGCGTCAGCGCTCTGCGCAGAGCCTGCTTACAGCTCCAAAAAGCACCTCTATTATTCTCAGGCCATTTGGTAGCAGTTGCCATGGAGATCAAAAGCAAAATGGCATGCAAATCAACACGGCCCCGCGCTCGATAACAACGGGAAAAGGGCAGCAGGATAAAAAAAAAAAAAAAAAAAAAAGCCAACAAAACCCAAAAACCCAACACAGCCAAAAAAACCCCACTTGAAATGCTTCAACCTGCATTGCTGGTTCTGATTAGATCTAGAAGGCAGGAAAAATACCCTAATGGGTTACACCAAAGGACTCGAAAATACAACTCAGCTGTGGCCTGTGTGATGGTGTCAGTGTAAACCCCTCCATACACACACATGCCCACGCACACACACGTATTGAAGTGGAGCAAATACTTTATGATGATAAATTTATGCAGTAATTTTCCCCTCTCCCCTTTTTTTCCCATACTATCCCTACGCAGCCGCCAGGTTCCCGGTGTTTATCAGCAATCTGCGGCACTGCTGGATTGCAACCGAATCCCTTCCCAATTCCCAGCTCCCCTTTATTCCCCCTCTCCTCTCCGGGAATGGGTGACACGAGCTGCGATTCCAAGCCATGCCACTGGGTGCTGGGCAGCCTGCAAGGAGGAGCTGCCTCTGCAAGTTCACTTCTGCCCAGCTGGAAAGTTCACTGCCAGCAATTTCCCACTGCTCGGGAGCCCGTGGAAAACAAGCCCCACACAGCCCAAGCAAATGCTCCAAATGTTAAAAACTAGCACCGACAGCCTGTTTTATTCACAACTTCTACCCTGAGGTGTCGCAAGCGGCAAGATAAATGCAGGGGTGTGAACGTCAGCGTTCAGAAACCAGATTTTTGGGTGCCCTGGGGCTGGCTACCTTCTGATGTGGGCTATGGCATCCCCGGCAGCCCCTCACTCTGCAGGACCCCAGCCCGGCCGCTGCACTGGGGGAGGATGCTCGTTTAACAAGCAGCTCGTCAGTATTTAGTTTTCTCCTCATTGTTATGGGCAAACTCGTGCCTTCACACAAATCAACCCTGCTTTGAAGACAGAATTACTCATTTTTCACAGGCCTGCCCACAGCATTACAACTACGCTACTTAGTGCCTCAGAAATATGAATGAATTTATTATGTGCCACAACAGGCAGTATTCACACTGCAGCCCTTATTTGTACAGAGAGAGAACAAAGACTTGGCAGAGAAAAGCATCAGGGATTCGGGATAAGGATACTCATTTTTTTTCCCCAGGTATGTAGTAGCATTAGACAGCAGTGCATGTGCCCAAGGGACATGTCCTGCCACCTTCATCCCCAAACCAGAGCCCAGCAATCCAAGCCAAATAAAAGGGAACACATAAATGAGTGCCCGTCAGTGAAGAGTATGGACAAGGGATATCAAATATGTCATATGAATTTTGATTTTCCAAAGGCTTCAAACTTTGATTAGCCAACGCTTTTCCACAAAAGTCAGTTCCTGCTGTCTTCCAGGAACCTTTTCTAAAGAATTTTGGGTGTTTTTCGACAAAGGACCTCACAGACTGCTGGATATGACCAAGCTCCAGCAAAGCAACTTGCTAAGGAAGGGTTTGATTCCTCCTATTTAACTGTGAGATTTGTCTTCTGGAAGAAAACAGTGCCAAGGAGAGGGAAGGATTATGGTCACATTAGATCCTAGAACAGAGACTGAAACCAAAACAAGAGGAGAGGAGGTGCCCTTAGCTCAAGGGAGAATTTCCACCTATAAAGGGCCACGGGCACGTGTTGCCCAGGGGACACAGTCACATTTCCTTTGAGTTGTCTAAACTTTCCCAAATACCATAAATTCTCATTTTGCTTTAGCAAGCTCTTTATCAAATCCACATGCTCCTCTGGGCTGTGGAAACTATCCGGGGACAAGTCGAACATGGAAAAGTTGCTGCCTTGAAGGCTCGTTGTTCGATTGCCTTTTTTTTTTTTTTTTATTAATACTGTTTTTATTTAAAGTCAGACTCACTCCTAGCAGGATTCAGACTCAGGTTCTTTCAGACTCTCCCCCCATCCTGCCTTTGGGCCGTTCATTTTCAGGCTGTTCAAGCTTTTACAAGGCACAAGTTTTTTTCCAAGCAGCACATTTAGCTGAGAACACCTGAACTGAGCAATCCAGAGCTGCCTGTTTCTAATGCAAAAATCCCTTTTGTCTTCCTTACAGGACCCAGATAACTTCTCTGTTCAGTGTTAAAACCCAATTATTTAATAGAATCACAAAAAGGTTTGGTTGGAAGGGACCTTCAAGGTCATCTTGTTCCACCCCCCCCTGCCATGGGCAGGGACACCTTCCACTAAACCAGGTTGCTCCAAGCCCTGTCCAAGCTGGCCTTAAACACTTCCAGGAAAAGTATTTCTGGGGAAAAGCTTACAACCTTAGTCATGCTTTCCTCCACTTTGAAGTGCCCCAGTGCCATGAAGCTCTGCCTGTACCAGGTCCATGTACAGATTTGCCTCCTTGTACCACCCACCCAAGACCCTTCCCACCTCCTCAAGGGCATTTTTAAACCCAGGCTAAGCCTGCACTTGCCACTGCCTTTGCATTACTGAAGGAGCTAATTGGGAACCATCTCCTTTGCCTCCCCAGCCCCTTGCTGAAGCGCAGCAGCGAGTGGAACGCACACCTTCCTAATTACGTTTATTCACAGAAATCAAAAGGAGAGGGAAGCAGTTGAGTAAAGGTCACATTAATAATACAGGCTGAAAGAAAGTCTGTGGGTATATATTTTTCATTAGAGACACATTTGACTGAAGGGGACGGTTCATTTTTGGAGTGACAGTGTTTCTCTGAGAAGCCATCAATACCGCTGGAGAAATTCAGCTATTTTTCTTGTCACGGCTTGCTGTCTGATGGAAACCTGCTTCTTTACCAAGAAATGTCAATACCACTGTATGCACTCAAGCTTCTTACGTGGCCAAGGTATGAGAGAAGAGGAATTTCTGCCTCCATCACAGCTATAAAATTTATGCCAGCCTCTACTTCTGCATCCAGTGGGAACTCCTTCACCATCCCATGCCCAGCCCCAGTGTGCCCAGGGCTGCTGTAGCTCCAGCAAGAGCCTTCAGTGGATAACACTACCACTTTGCTGGATCACTGCCATCAAAAAAATCCCCTGAAGATAACCTTTCAATATGTCAGATCCACGCACAAACACCAGAACCTTCAAACTTTGTTGTCACCTTCGAGACCAACCAGCCCTGTAAACCAACCTCACCACAACGCACCCAGAGCGCCAGGTGAACTGGGGTACAAAAGGGCCCTGAAGCTCCATTTCTGTAAGCACAAAACGGCAAGAAGATGAGATTTAAGAACCTCTTTATTGGATTTGGGTGGCTGATAACGCCGGCAGAAATGCAGTGACCAGTTCAGCAACATCCCATCCAAAAATCCCGTGCCATGCACTGAGTTTTCCCAGGCATCTCAAACATGCAGCTCCCTCAATATCTTGTTTTTCTGTTTATTCCCGTTTTTCCCAAAGCACCTTTTCTTCAAGCCCACCGTGCAGCACTCCTCAGGACCAGTTCAAAGCTGGGTGACCCTGAACTGGTGGGGAGGTGCCCAAGCATCACAAGAGGTGCCAAAAAGCTTCTGGGAGCTGCTTAACGCAGCGGCTCCAGCAGGCAGGCAGCTCTGTCACAGCTGTCTGAACAATACGTTTGCCAATTAAGTTAATATACTCAAATCCCTCCTATCCACCAGAAAGGGCAGAGCAAATCCAGGTGAGAGAGAGAGTGGAGTCTTACAAGTCTCCTATGTATCACACGGCAGAAGAACAAAGGAACAGGAAAAGAACACATGAGAAAAACCTGTGAAATCCACTATTAACTATCACGAGGTATCAGGGGGCTCGTTTATACCTTGACCTGCTGCTCTGCAAGGAGGGCTGGGGCAGGTACATCCAGGAGTGGGGGCATGGTATGGTTCCCTGTAAGGAACTTTTGGGAACTGCTCTGCAGTTATTCTGGATGAGACACGGCTAAAATTCCCCCATGGACCCACCTGACCCTGCTGGGGCCTGGTTCTACAAGGAGCTGAGCTCCCCAGCTTGGGTGCTGGCAGTGTTGTGGAGGCTGTGGGTAGGAAACCAGTCTTTAGGGGTAAAAGCTGTTCCTGAAGCCCCCCAAAAGGGAACTATTAGAGAGAAACTAGCCCCTAGAGTAAAATATTTCGGAATGGAGGAGCAGCTGATGTAACTAAATTCCTTTGCTTTTTCCAGCTACATCTGTTAGTCTAAAAAACAAAAAAAAACTCAACAAAACAAAACTGAAAAAGCACTTAAAACAAAAAAAAAGGGGGAAATTGTGCTTGTTCTTATATACCATGCCTCTGTCACAGGCTGTGTTGGGTTTGGGTGATACCTCCAGACCCCACTGAGGCAGCTCCAAGAGCCTCTTGCTTCTCATGTGTGTTCTCCATGCCCAGGGCTGTGTGGGGGTGGCTGGGGTTCCCACCACAGCTGGTTTTAGCACAGGATGGTGATGTTCCTGCTGTCCCCCAGTGAAGGAGGCAACATCTTTCTGGAGCTACTTGGTGAGAAGCCACCGAGGGGGAGCAGCTGCCTGGGGACACCTGGTGCCATTCACTGCCCCGAAGAGACAGGGACCTCCCTTGGGTGGAAAAATAAGAGCTGTACAAACATGACCCACCTGCAGAGAAAGGCTGAATGAGCTGGGTTTTGGTCTGCAAAAGGCTGAGAGGGGATGGGATAATCCAGGCTCTATAATGAAGCCAGCAGGCAATTGTTTCCTGTGTCCTTAGGGGCATCACAAAGCCATCAGCTTAATTTGCAGGAAGGACTTAAAGGAATTAAAATATATATATAGTACAGATTTTCACCTATATATTAAATATATATGTACTTAGTGTCTTTTCACCTGTATATATTGACTGTATAATTAATAAACATAAAGTACTTTAATACCTCTGTATGAATAATAAATACATTTCATAAATGTATAATTAATGCACCTTCACATGCATGCACATGTACATATAAAGGAAACCCCTTTCCGTCTGGTGGCTCTGACTAAGTCCCAGAACCTGCTGTGGGTGGGAACTGTGGGATTTGCTGCTTTGAAGGTTTTTAAGAGCAGGTGGGACAAGAGCCTCTCTTGAGAAGCATCTCTGAAGGACCAGTTTTCTGCTTATGCAAATTGCAGAGCTCTGCCCCATCCCAGCTTGCAGTCCAGACTTCCTTTTTTAAGTTTAAAAGCTGTTCTTAAAAGAAAAAAAAAAGCAAAACACCTCAGCAGAGGGTAGCAGTGCCAAGTACCATCTGCAGCCAGGTCATCAGGGTTGTACTGGGCAGGGCAAACACCCACCTCAGGTATAATGGGGAAAGAAACAGTGACCCAGGGAAACATCAGAGACCACATCAGGGGGAAAAAGTTCTCCTGGAGAGGGCCTTCTGCCAAGGGCACGTAGGGATAAGATAAGGGATGATGCTTCACACTGACAGAGGGAAGGTTTTTGCATATTAGGAAGAAATCCCTCCCTGTGAGGGTGGGGAGGCCCTGGCACAGGTTGCCCAGAGAAGCTGTGGCTGCCCCATCCCTGGAAGTGTCCAAGGCCAGGTTGGATGGGGCTTGGAGCAACCTGGGCTGGGGAAGGTGTCCCTGAATGGGGAGTGGAACAAGATGAGCTTTAAGGTCCCTCCCAACCTAAACCACCTATGATTCTATGATCTACGGTTGTGGAGCAGCACTGGACATATTCCCTTCCCCAGGCTTCTCTGCAGGGCGAGGAGGAGGAAAATAAGGATGCTGGGCAGATACAACTTTACATCCCTCCAAGGCAGGACCCAATCCAGCCACAGGGCAGGGAAGAGCCAGTGACAGATGCACCAACAGGGAAGGGATCACCAGCAGCCAGTGAACCCCAAGCAGAGAATACTTTGTGGGCAGGAGTGGGACCAGGTATGGGCTGGGAGCAGAGAAAAGTGCTGCCCTGGACTGGAATGACCCTGTAGTCCCAAGAAGGGCAGAGGGAACCGAGAGGCAGCAGCTCTGCTTCAGGGTAAAACTAGTCTGCCTCCCTTCCTAAACCAGGGGCAAAGGACCTACTGAAGACTGTCAGTGGCTGATGGGTGACTAAAACAGAGAACAAGATACAGTAAATAATGGCAGCAAAACACTTCCACACGGGGACGGGGTGGCCGGGGGGGGGAGAGAGGAAATTTCAGTAAAATATCTGCAACCTATTGGAAAACTGAAGTGAAATGAATCAGGAGGATGGTTAAAGCCTGGGACTCATACATAACAGCAGAAGGTCTCCTATTTATCAAGAGATGTGACCGATTTGCTGCATGAAGCAGGGACATCTGTCAACTCTATGAGCTGCAATTAGCTGCTACTCTGCTACCCAAAAGAGGTCACTGAAACCTACAGGTTCTCCCTTTCCAAGGCAAAAACTCCCGGGCTCCACATTTCCATTAACAGCAATCGCAGGTTTGGTCTTCAACATGATTGAATGATCTGGAGGAGCAATGGTCTTTGTGGGTCCTGCAATTTGTCTTGTGGAATACCAATTACAGTCATTTTAGAAACGTGACACAGCCCCAGCAGCTCAAGGATGCCAGGCTCTGCCCGAGGGGTCTGTGCTGGGCACCGGGGGGTGTGCAGGACTAGCGGCAGATTTTTTTTAATTTACCTTTTATTAATTAGTCTTAAGGCTTACAGCACAACTGTAGAGAGCAGGTGCTGTGGGAGGCTCTGTGCACAGCTCTAACCCATCCCCTGTGCTGGCCATAGATCCTCCTGCCCCAGCATGTCCCTGATCTCTGGGGATATTCCCTGTCATCCCAGGTCCCATCCCTGGCTTTGCAACTGAAACAGCATCTGGAGCTTTATTTTCTGATCATATATTGAGGTCCCCTTTCCTCAGCATCACAGACAGCTTCTGTGCCACAACCTGAGAGCAGATCTCTGGCAAATAATTCACAGGAGGGGTTTCACTTCTGCTTGGGAGCAGCCTGCAAACCACAGCTTTCTCAAGCTGAGCTAAATTTCCCCCCTAATAAATTATGCAAATATTTCACAGCCTGGCAGCAGTTCACAAACTACATGTTGCAGCATTCTGAGTGTACACAGGGGCCCCGAGATGTTTCCCTGCCTGACACCCGGGAGCTGCTTTCCTGTGCTGGTATTTGTGATCAGACTTTAACCCTCACTTCCTGCAGTCGTTCTGAAGGAGTAGAGGACTTTTGCTGCCTCCCTGCACAAAGCTGGTGGGGAGAATTATCAGCAAGGGGACCTCAAAGGGACCCAAAAACAGGCAAAGGGAATTCTGTCCTGTTTTGAACTGCTAATTTATCGAATCACAGACTGGTTTGGGTTGGAAAGGAACTTTAAAGTACATCTAGTTCAACTCCCTACCACGGGCAGAGACACCTTCACTGACCAAGTTGCTTCAAGCACTGTCCTGCTCGGACTTGAACACTTCCAAGGATGGGGCAGCCACAGCTTCTCTGGGCAACCTGTGCCAGGGCCTCACCACCCTCACAGGGAAGAATTGTTTTTCTCTGCTCCTTCCTTTCTCACCATGTTTTCCTGCCTTTCACTCCTTTTGGATGGACATTGGGTTCCTGCCCCACGTGCAGATAGGACTGCATCATCTCCTTTCTCTTTTTCAGGTTACCCAAAAATCATCCTTACTCTTTACCTGCCTTCCTCAGGCGTCTCCTACTGCAGCATTAGGATGCTCCTAATTGCAGCAGGGGATGAAGTCATAAGCAGACCACAGAGGGAGGGGAAGGAGATGGGAGATAAACAGGGCTCTCAGCTCCTGTGCTGCATCAGGTGGTGCAAACAGATGCGCTGGGGCTGCTGCAGAGCCTGTCCCCTCCTCCCACTCACATCAACCCAGCCTGTGTCTGCACCACCTTTTAAAAGCAGCTCTCGCTCACTCACCACAAATCTTCACAGCACACATCAGTTATATCAAATTAATTCAATTGAATTAATAACAGTAATTAATTCATGCATATTAGCATAACATCATGCATCATAGATGGAGGCTAATAAATGCAATACTGATTTTCTTAATCGACTTCTTCAGCTGCCATGTGTCTTAGTCAAAGGGAAGCTGTGGGGTCTTCCTCTCTTTTCCATATGCAGACAAGAGAAAAAAACCAACCAACAAACCACCTTAGAGACCCAAAAGTATTTCTGATTCAGACTGTACTTCTGCAACAACAACAGAAGCAAGCACTGGGTTTGTGCTCTCAATTCCCTGCAACCCAGCCAGGTCACAGGCTGCAATCTGGGGCTATTTAAAGGTCACCCTGCAAGTGTAAGGCTCTATAACAGACACTGCCCCAAAAGCAGGGAAAGGAGCAGCAGTGGCCAACGACCACTGTAATAATCATATATCTGAATATTATTTTCTCCCCTCACACACGGTTATTAAGAGACGATGCAGGTCTTAAAGCTAGAACCTTTTGCTCTGGGAAAATTATATGTGACACTTTACATACGGATTAGATAATTAATGTATGTCCTGATTTCTTCCACCATAACATAAAAAGGGCGAGAGCAGCGCTATAATTCCAGATAATTAAGGAGTGATGGAGTTACAGTGGCCTCCACGGCGGTGGGAGTGCTGCCCGCTGTCATTAGTGTGGGAGAAGCCCTCTCTGTTCTTCACACCCTGCTGCAGTCTGTGCCCTCCTCCCCAGGGGCCATCCAGCCGTGGCCCCTGCTGTCCCTGGCCACCAAACCCTGCCCTGTCCCTCTCCTGCCATCTGAAGATGCTGGGAGGAGACAGGACCCTGAACTCGCAGAAGCCAAACTGCAAAAACGCGCTCCAAGAAAGCACTGAGCAGGTTTGTGCTTCAGCAGATGAGCCCATCCCCGTGGAGTCTGGGCAGCTCTTGCACTGCTGGGCACGTGGGGCTCGGATTGAGGGCAGCCAGTTGTGGCAGACACACTGAGCCACCTTGGCACTGCTTCCAAACCTCGGGTGTGCCCAGCAAAGAGCTCCGCAAGTTCATCTCCTGCTGAGGGAGCTGAGGGCATCAGGAAGGACAAGCACAAACCCAGGCTTGCTACACCAACTAAATGGGTGCTACGCCAGTGCTAAAGTGAAGTGCAAGCTCCTCAAAATGGTCCTGTGGGGTCCCTGGTCTGGCAGAGGGCAGGTGTCACCCACGTCCCTCGGTGGGGCTGCAGGACCCAGCACACCTGCACTGGCACTGGGGTTCAGGTGTGTCTATAGCACTGGGGGACAGAGACTTTAGAGACACAGCAAAACAGGGCACATTCCTCCCAGCAGCAATACGTGTCTCATGCTTGCACCAAGCCGAATTTGCATGAAGCCCAAACTAGTTTTTTCCAGCGAGGTAGGCGAGACACACTCATTTAATGTAAAGAAAATGCATGTCGGTGCATGGGGACAGAGTATCTTTTGAAATCCCTGCAGGACCTCCCTGCCTGCTGTGATCAAACATTAAAATCTAGAGCTGTCACTAAGCAAAACAAACACAAACTGTCTGTGCTTTCATCTGCACAGCATCCTGCATCCTGCCCCACGACGTGCCCCCGCTACCCCTGAGGGCTTCAGCACACGAGGACCACGCCAGGTTGGGGGGAGAGCAACAGCATCCAAGGCCCTCCACAGTGTGACAGTAACGTGCTCTGAACAACCAGGTGTTTCTCTGCTTGATCTTTTAGCAGGAAGCTGCTGGCCTGGTTTTAGCTTGGTGCAGCCTCTGGTGTGTCCCTTGCCCCAGGTGGGTGCAGCCCTTGTTTCCTGCTGTCCCCAAGGAGAGAGCAAACATAAGCAACTAAGGGAGCAAGACAGGCTGAGAGGTGTGGGCACACAGGGCAGTGTCCCCCTGCGCTTGTCACATCTGTGTGTGTCAAACCTCCCTCTTCCTGTGCAGCTGAGCTCTGTTCCCAGAATAAAACAAAACAAAAAAAAAACTAGAGGGGGGGAGGAAAAAAAGAAAAAACACCCACCCCAACTGCAGAGCTTTCAGACAGGCTCCTCTCATTAACTGGGGCTTGAGCACGAACGTGCTGAGGAGTGGAAAGCGCGGGCTGCAGGTGAATAATTTCCTCTTTCGGGCTCCTCGCTCGATCTCTCCCGCTGCAGCCTTTGTTTACCCGCGCGGCTGCTCCTCCATCACATCACTCAGCGCGTCTCAAGTGCTCGCTGCTCTCCCTCCCTGCTCCCCGGCATCTCGGCAATCTTGTATTTAAAACACTAATAATAATCAAGACGTGCTATTTTTCCTCCTCCTGCAGGATCTCCCGCGGCTGTGAAGGTCTCAAACGTTTGACCGCGAGCCTGATAAATGCTTGCCTTCAGCGGTGCACTTTCTTGTACCACCTTTGAAATATGTATGCACATGCTATGCAGTGTGGATGCATATCAATGCCATATCTACCTTTGCATATTAAATCATCGCCACATCTTCCCTGGCAGTAAAATATGCAGAGCATATGCTAAAGACAGCATCTTCCCTGCCTAAGCACAGCAGCCCTCCCCCTGAGCACCCCCCCCCCCCAGCACAGGCTCTGATCCCAGGTATTTCAGCCCCTCTCTTTTGTTCTTCTCCTAGGAGAGGTATTTATTTTTATTTCCTCCCCCCACATTGCTTTCATGGTTATAAGGACTTCTGTTACTGCCTGCTTACAAATATATTCCAGCTAGAGCTGTACCCTATCTTCTCTCCCCCATCAGAGGGAAGACAAATAAGAGAGAATATGGAAAACTACCTGAAACAACAAGCCAGTGGGAGCATGGGATTGCCTTCCCTGTATTTACCCTCTCTCATTACACAATCCTGCAATCAGGGATTTCAGAGGAACCTGAAGCTCTGCCATTACTGCTGCCCCATCTCGTGTTTTTACACCTGAGCAGTCAAACCTGGCTGACATCAGATTTGAGTCACAAAAAAGGGAATGAGGTGTTTCTGATGGAGGGTGGGAATACTTGCTTTGATGATCACTGGGATAAAAGCCAGAAATAAGAATGATCTTTTGTGGGGCATAAGCCAGCTGCTAGGTGCTAGGGTTAGGCAGAAACCTCTTGTCAAGATCTGCTCCTTGGAAGGAGCCTTGGT
Organism: Manacus vitellinus; assembly: GCF_001715985.3. Taxonomy (NCBI): domain Eukaryota; kingdom Metazoa; phylum Chordata; class Aves; order Passeriformes; family Pipridae; genus Manacus; species Manacus vitellinus. Next base: position 4,570,261 of record NW_021939798.1, on the reverse strand, counting down.
CCTACTCTTGGCAGCTGTGGGTCTGTGCTACACAGAGACTCCAGAGCCTCTCCCAGGATGGGGCTTCCCATTCTGCTGGTTTAATAAAAATGCTAAAATTTACAATAGGGTTACCCAAATTCATACACAGAACATGTGCTCACTTCCTGTTTGGAGTAACAGTGGTGGTTTGCCCAAAATAATCCCTTGGGCACCTAGATAATCGTACATAGGGGTGTCAGACCTGGAAGCAGGAAATATGTACACACCATGGAAGCAAATGGGGCGAGTGGCTGCTGTAATATTACAGGTGTAGTAAAACAAATTATTGTTATTATTAATAACAGCAATAGCCCAGATACCCAAACCAACAAATCCTCCAGCCCACGCCCTGCCAGTCCCTGGGGCCAGGCAGGCAGCCAGCTGTCATCACTCTGTTCTCACCAAAGCTCTCTGGGGTCATGGAGCAGTGGCAGAGGGACCAGCTGCCCTGAACCACACACATCTCTGCAAACCCTCCTCTACTTCCCTCTCTCAGCAAACTAGGCCAAGGTTTCACATTCTCTTGTCACACTGGTGATGCTGTGCCATCCTACAGCAGGGCTGGTTGATTTTCAACCCTCCTGCTTTCTCGCCTGCTAATTTTCCTCTCCTACCTGTGGGCTTCTGTGCTTCTCTGGCATTCCTCTTCCAGACTAACTTGTCTCTCTCCTCCTCCCCCCACCTTTCACTCACCCTAATTTTGCAGATTTCAGAAAAGAAGTGAGGAAAGCTGTCACTGTTAAAGGGAGCTCTAATAGAGCAGAACAGCACGAGCCCTTTTGTTTCTCTACAAAATGTCAAAAGGAGAAGGATTAGTGAGAACCATTCTCTCCTCATCTCTCAAGTGACTGCTTTCTCCTGTGGGTACTGATCCACTCACCTTTCCCTACTCTCCAGCAGAAGCCCCTGCACCACACCTGCAGGGACACCCTGAACCAGCTCCATCACCCCAGAAAGGAGAGGAGGCATCATGCTCTGTGGTCCCACCTCTCATCCCCATCACGCAGAGCAACGTTGGAGTGATGAGCTGTGCAAGGCATCAGCCTCTCAAACAGCTGCTGGATCAACCCTCATCCTATACTACTGATATTCTCCCTAAATCAAAAGCAGGATGTGATACATGGGCCAAGAGGGGCTATTTGGTATAAGGGCTCCCTCCTGGCTGTCACCACTGTAATTTTCCAGGAAGAGAGGGACCAGGCTGGTTATGTCACTGTGTCACCAGGCTCATTTCTACCCACAGCTGCCTTCTTTTCAATTACCACCTGCCCCAGGTCAAAAAGAGCTTGACCCCTTTCACCCAGAGAGAGCTGCTCTGCTTTGGCCTGTGGCAGATGAAGAAATCCTTCAGCACAGATTAACAGCATAGGAAGCACTTTCTCTCCTATTCTTCTCTAGAAAGCAAAGTCCTGTTAAAGTCTTTCAAGAGATCAATTAACACCCAGAAGGGCTCAAGCCTGAAGCCCCCAAGTTCTCCAGTGGCACTATGTGTCCTACAGAAACCACAACACGAAATGAAATCCCCCTGACATCCACCTGGAGCCTCGATCCTCAGCTCTGGCACAACTCAGATCAACCAGTGCAGGACTTGGAGCTTCTGGAGTGAGTCCAGAGGAGTCCATGAAGATACTCTGGGGGCTGGAGCATCTCTGCTCTGGAGACAGGCTGGGAGAGCTGGAGTTGTTCAACCTGGAGAGGAGAAGGCTACAGGGAGACCTTAGAGCCCCTCCAGTGCCTAAAGGGGATCTGAGAGAGCTGGAGAGGGACTGTGGACAAGGGATGGAGGGACAGGACAAGTGGGGATGGCTCTAACTGGAAGAAGGCACAGTTAGATTGGCTATTAGGAAGAAATTCTTCCCTGGGAGGGTGGAGAGGCCCTGGCACAGGTTGCCCAGAGCAGCTGTGGCTGCCCCATCCCTGGAAGTGTCCAAGGCCAGGTTGGACAGGGCTTGGAGCAACCTAGGCTAGGGGAAGGTGTCCCTGCCCATGGCAGGGGGTTGGAATGAGATGATCTTTAGGGTCTTTTCCAACCCAACCCATTCTGTGATTCCATGACCCTCAGTGTTGCTCACTAAGCCAGGTGTCCCTGAGCTGTGGGGTCATTGCCAGGCTCATGGCAGATGATGGTGATGTCAAGCTGAACCAAGGCCAGGAAAAATACAATTAGGTACATTTTAAAGCCAAGGTGTGATGCCACCTATTAATTTGCTGGAACTTCACCACACACAGCTAACTGGGGTACCCTGGTGTGCTTGAGAGCAGCAACAGCCTACTGGCAGCTGACTTTTGGCTCCATCAAGGACAGGGCAACCATCAGCCAAATCTGTGCTGCTGGCACAGAGCTTCAGAAAATCAAGTCTAGGGACCAGCAGAGATGAGAAACAGACTCTTCACAGCACTGCTGCTAAAATTTTGGGAGGAGATGAGCCAACTGCATACATCTGTGCCTCTTTAGAGAGGAATAAATTAAGAATAATTATAGAAGAAAACACAAGTAATTGAAAGTAGAAAATCTCTGCCAGTGTGGCCAGTGATCATCATCTCCTGTGACACCACGAGGATGGTGATCACACAGAGGGCTGTCCCTTGGCACAGGCTGGGCCATGAGAGCAGCATTTTGGCCTGAGCATCACCTGCACAGCCAGGACTGTCCTGCTGCAGCAGCAGGTCACAACCTGTGGCATGTGAGGGTGCTGTGTGCAATCCCATGGTGGGCTCCATCCCTCTCCTGCCTGTTGCTGTGGCTCTCTGCAGCCAGGTCTGCCTGCCCTCACTCCCCAACCACCCTGCAAGGTCTGTGCATCAGATTTGTGCCCGTTGCACAGGGAGAGAGATTTTTCATTAGCTCTGGTGTTCCTCTCCATCTTTCAGGATGAATCATGGCTGGTTTAAGCACACAGCAAAGATTTATGCAGTAATAGATGTGGGGAATAGCTGTGGCTCCGGGGTCTCAGAACAATAATACATAATTCAGAAATTAATACAGGGTAGCAAAGACAATGGGGTTTGAAATGAACATTATCGGCCACAGCAAAAGGAAAACTCCACAGGCTCATCGTGTGCAGATGCTTCCACGATCCACACACCCAATTATAACTTTAGCTCTTACAAAGGGAACTGACTTAAACCATTAAATCTTTATTATTTTTTTTCCCCGTGGTGGGAGGGGGAGTGGGAGTGCAGATTCCTTAAAGATAGAGAGTTTAAATTAAGCTTTAAAACTGTGACTGAGCAAGATTTAATACTGACAATTAGCCTGGACAAACAGTTAATCGTCCTGCAGGCATAATTTATATATTCTCTGTGCAACAGGGAGAGAATGTCAGCACATTGCACTGCAAATTAGTGCAATAAAAGAATCTCATAACCTCTAACAGCTCGGCTGTCTGACAAAGAGAGATCATTCCTCCACTCCCTATGCTGTTGCCTAGCCACACTCACATCACCCTGGGCTGCTGCTCTTGCCTGTTAGACCTTATTTTCCAGCTATATCCCACTGCCTGGACCTTCCTGCCAGGTGGAGAGTTCTGCCAGATCCCCTGGGATGAGCCAGGTTGGACGTTTGGTGAGAAGAAGGTAAAAATATAAAAAAGCATCTTACAGGACGTGGTGGTAATTCCAGTCCTGAATTAGAAAAGCAATTAAACACATGCCTAAGAGTGAGGATGGGCCTGGGCAGAAGTTTGGGGCTTGGCTGAGCAAAGCCAGGCTAAGCCCTGCTCAAAAACTGTCAGATTTTCATGGTGGGCATCAGCCAGCTTGAATGTGAGCTGGGGTGGGGGTGAGGAGCTTGTGTTCTTCCAGGTCAGGTATTTCAGATAAAATACTCAATTGAGACCAACCAACAGCACAACATCTTTTTCCAAAAAAACATTGCCAGCATTTAGGCCATTGTGATGAGCAATAAAAACCCCCCTCATAATGATCTTTCTGGATATTTTTATTTGGTAAGGACACAAGGCTTGGAACAGTTTTTAGCAGACCATGGCTATATCTCATTCTTTATAGTCTCATGTTAAATTCCCTTTAGAGAAAGTTAAATATTCACTCAATTTTCCCTGTAAGTCCAATGGCTATCGCTGCAACCCATATGTCATATCACAACAGAAAGTAAGTAGGAACTCATAATGAAGAAGAAAAAAAAACCTTTTAACAATATAGTCCATATCCAATATTATTATTTCAAAAGTATTATTTCAGTGGAGGCTTTCATAATGACTTACTGACCTAAACTATTAAAAACCATCCCCATGTCTGCAGTGGAACAGATGAAGTACTCCAGAAATAGCTACAATTCAGTGATACATACATTATACACTCTGCAAATTTGTTGAGGAACTTTCATAAGAGGGCTATAGAAAATTAAATTAATTATTAATAAAAATCAGCAATATCTTTTCCCTCATCTCCTCCTAATACCATACAGGTGGCCTGTGCTGCTCTATTCTTCCACACAGAATTCTTTTCCCTGCTAAAATTCTTTTGCCTTTCTGTGCTAAAGGAGCCTGTGGGAGGCTGCTGTATGTAAAGAATTTGTTTTAAGAAAGGCAAAATGTTAGATCCCTCAAAATCAGCTACTAACCAGTGGGAGACACTGAGATATTGGAAAAAGAAAATAAAAAATCTTGTCTTATTCAAGAATATCTTTATTTCCCGTGAAATTAAATTTGCATTTCTTTGGGGGTAAGGAAGAAAAAGAAAGCGGGGAATTAAAGTCCAGGGAAAGCCAGTGCAGGGATAAAATATAAAAACTCTACTGGGACTGCCAGCTCTTAGGCACAGCAGGAAACTCAATACAGATTTACTTAAAATAGGTTAACAAGGCAGTTTGCCATCATCTTCCTTTAGCACTAGAGGACTCTGCTTTCGAAGGACACAATTAAAGAAGGAAGGATCAGGACTCGGCATTTCCAACTCCAGCATTTCCTTCCGCTGCAGTTGGAGCAAATAAATGTCTTTCTGCTTCATTTCAGCTCTCAAAGACATGGAGATAACAGACAAGTGGGGCAAACCTGCACAGGCCTGTGCTCCACATTTATCTGGTCCAGCATCTACCTGCCTCCTAAAGACCTGAGGATGCTTATTTGGGACCCACATACAAATACAGACCACAGTCCTCACCATAGGTTTCAAATCCAGCCCACTTTCTCATCTTTCAGTTCTCTCTCAGTGCCAAGCTGCTAAAAACCCAACATCACCAGTTACCTACCAATGTCCTCCCAGAGAAAACTTTTGGGGAGGCAAATAAAGGACCCAGACTGATCACCAGGCAGCAGGACATGTTAGAAGTACAAAAGTACCAATGCTATGACATCTGTTCCGTGCAAGACGACCTGTTTGCATAAAATGCTCAAAACACAGCAGGTTTCCAATGCCATTTCTCTAAAGATTCACCCAAAGTACACACACCTAAATGCACACATATCCCCAGATGTCAGCTCAGCTGTGTGAAAAACATGCTAAAATGCATTTCTAATATGGAATTTTAACAAAGCATAGGTGGAGACAAAAAACCAACCACACAAAACACTTCTTGAGAAGTTATTACTACTTTTTAGTGCCACGGTGAGGTGTTT